>NC_060190.1:75511365-75621365 GCF_021184085.1 Oncorhynchus gorbuscha | reverse complement strand
GGACAAGACTAGGAGATATGTGTTCTACATCTAGCTTCAGGGACAAGACTAGGAGATATGTGTTCTACATCTAGCTTCAGGGACAAGACTTGGACAGCTGTATTCTACATCTAGCTTCAGGGACAAGACTTGGACAGCTGTATTCTACATCTAGCTTCAGGGACAAGCCTTGGACAGCTGTATTCTACATCTAGCTTCAAGGTCAAGACTTGGACAGCTGTATTCTACATCTAGCTTCAAGGTCAAGACTAGGACAGATGTATTCTATATCTAGCTTCAAGGTCAAGACTTGGACAGCTGTATTCTACATCTAGCTTCAGGGACAAGACTAGGAGATATGTGTTCTACATCTAGCTTCAGGGACAAGACTTGGACAGCTGTATTCTACATCTAGCTTCAGGGACAAGACTAGGACAGCTGTATTCTACATCTAGCTTCAAGGTCAAGACTTGGACAGCTGTATTCTACATCTAGCTTCAGGGACAAGACTTGGACAGCTCTATTCTACATCTAGTTTCAGGGACAAGACTAGGACAGCTGTATTCTATATCTAGCTTCAGGGACAATACTAGGACAGCTCTATTCTACATCTATCTATATAAGGTCCCACAGTTGACAGTTCATGTCAGAGTAAAAACCAAGCCATGAGGTCGAAGGAATTGTCCCTAGAGCTCCGAGACAGGATTGTGTCGAGGTACAGATCTGGGGAAGGGTACCAAAACATTTCTGCAGCATTAAAGGTCCCCTAGAACCTAGTGGCCTCCATCATTCTTAAATGGAAGAAGTTTGGAACCACCAAAACTCATCCCAAACTGAGCAATCGGGGGAGAAGAGCCTTGGTCAGGGAGGTGACCAAGAACCCGATGGTCACTCTGAGAGCTCTAGAGTTCCCCTGTGGAGATGGGAGAACCATCCAGAAGGACAACCATCTCTGCAGCACTCCACCAATCAGGCCATTATGGTAGAGTGGACAGACAAAAGCCACTCCTCAGTAAAAGGCTCATGACAGCCCGCTTGGAGTATGCCAAATGGCACCTAAAGACTCCCAGACCATGAGAAACAAGATTCTCTGGTCTGATGAAACCAAAATTGAACTCTTTGTCCTGAATGCCAAGCGTCACGTCTGGAGGAAACCTGGCACCATCCCTACGGTGAAGCATGGTGGTGGCAGCACCATGCTGTGGGAATGTTTTTTCAGCGGCAGGGACTGGGAGACTAGTCAGGATCGAGAGAAAGATGAACAGAGCAAAGTACAGAGAGATCCTTGATGAAAACCTGCTCCAGAGCATTCAGGACCTCAGACTGGGGTGAAGGTTCACCCTTCCAACAGGATAACGACCCCAAAGCACGCAGCCAAGACAACACAGCAGTGGCTTCAGGACACGTTTCAGAATGACCTTGAGTAACCCAGCCAGACCCCGGACTTGAAACCGAACTAACGTCTCTGGAGAGACCTGAAAATAGCTGTACAGCGACGCTCCCCATCCAACCTGACAGAGCTTGAGAGGATCTGCAGAGAAGAATGGGAGAAACTCCCCAAATTCAGGTGTGCCAAGCTTGTAGTGTCATACCCAGGAACATTCGAGGCTGTAATCGCTGCTAAAGGTGCTTCGACAAAGTACTGAGTAAAAGGTCTGAATACTTATGTAAATGTAATATTTGTATTTTATTTATTTATTTATACTATTGCTAAAATCTCAAACCTGTTTTTGCTTTGTCATTGTGGGGTATTGTGATGTCATTGTGGGGTATTGTGATGTCATTGTGGGGTATTGCAATGTCATTGTGGGGTGTTGTGATGTCATTGTGGGGTATTGTGATGTCATTGTGAGGTATTGTGATGTCATTGTGGGGTATTGTGATGTCATTGTGGGGTGTTGTGATGTCATTGTGGAGTATTGTGATGTCATTGTGGGGTATTGTGATGTCATTGTGGGGTATTGTGATGTCATTGTGGGGTATTGTGATGTCATTGTGGGGTGTTGTGATGTCATTGTGGGGTGTTGTGATGTCATTGTGTGGTATTGTGATGTCATTGTGGGGTATTGTGATGTCATTGTGGGGTATTGTGTATAGATTGATGAGGAAAAAAATAATTGAATCCATTTTAGAATAAGGCTGTTACGTGAAAAAAAATATGTGGTGAAAGTCAGAGGATCTGAATACTTTCCAAATGTAATAATAAAATAATTATTGAGAATATAGTCACTGAGAAACAATCACGGTTTTGGATATTGAATCCTTCCTGATGTCGTGAGCCAGCCAGCCAGCCAGTCAGTCAGCCAGCCAGCCAGCCAGCCAGCCAGCATGCCAGCCAGCATGCCAGCCAGCCAGCCAGTGCAGTGGAAAGCATTGTGTTGAAGTAAACACATTTCACAGAGCCAGTGGAGGGAGGGAGTTTCAGAAAAGCCTATAGGCTACTGTACCGAAGTGCTGTCCTTGTTCTTCTGCGCCTGCATAGTGCTTAAAACAGATGTCAGCACTACTGTAAATGTCAGCACTAGTGTAAATGTCAGCACTGGACCAATAGAGCGACAAGGTAATATTCTCATTGGCTGTTTTCTGCTGGACAGAAAATAATACACAATCCCCTCATAAAAAATGATGAAGTTGGCAAATGATTTCCCTGAGTGTGGATGTGGTGAAAGGATATAGAAAAGGGGTGTAGCCTGGTTCCATACCAGTAGGCCAACTCCTCTGACTACCGTTTTCATTGAACCATAAGGAGACTCCTCTGACTACCGTTTTCATTGAACCATAAGGAGACTCCTCCGACTAGCGTTTTCATTGAACCATAAGGAGACTCCTGACTACCGTTTTCATTTAACCATAAGGAGACTCCTCTGACTACCGTTTTCATTGAACCATAAGGAGGCTCCTCTGACTAGCGTTTTCATTGAACCATAAGGAGGCTCCTCTCACTGCCGTTTTCATTGAACCATAAGGAGGCTCCTCTCACTGCCGTTTTCATTGAACCATAAGGAGACTCCTGTCACTGCCGTTTTTATTGAACCATGAGGAGACTCCTCCGACTACCGTTTTCATTGAACCATGAGGAGACTCCTCCGACTACCGTTTTCATTGAACCATGAGGAGACTCCTCTCACTGCCGTTTTCATTGAACCATAAGGAGACTCCTCCGACTACCGTTTTCATTGAACCATAAGGAGACTCCTCCGACTACCGTTTTCATTGAACCATAAGGAGACTCCTCCGACTACCGTTTTCATTGAACCATGAGGAGACTCCTCCGACTACCGTTTTCATTGAACCATGAGGAGACTCCTCCGACTACCGTTTTCATTGAACCATAAGGAGACTCCTCCGACTACCGTTTTCATTGAACCATACAATACAAGGAGTTAGCTATAGCACCGAGTGGCAACACTAATTAGTGGCCTCTGTTCTGATGGTTTACAATGTTCCATGCAATCAATATCTGTCAGGCACAGTGTCACTACAATTCAACTATGGGTTGAGGGGGTTGAGTGGTAAAGCCACTTAAAACTGAGAAGGAAAACACGTGCTCCGCTCCACTGACTGACAAGATAAATGTGTGTGCTCTCTAGTAACGGGATAATCTCCAACCAGGTTCGACTGTGCTGTGCTCGTCGTGTCCAGTATAATGACTAGCCTGTAGGAACTTCATTACAACCTACATATAACCGGTTTTCCTTAGATAATCAATTCTAGATCTAAAAAATTCAGCTCCTCGTGAGTTTGGCGTTGCTTTTCAACTGTCTGAGGACAGACGGACTTCTTTGTCTAGGCTATGTACTTCACGGGAACAGGAAAACATTGGTACTGTACTGTAAACTATCATATTTATTGTTTTGACATCTATTTTAAATCTGAATAATCTCATGATGTCAGATTAACAAAAAGAAAAACAATCATATATTTTAAAACACGCTGGTTTCATGTTTAAACACAGGTCTAATGGAATTCACTACTGCACCAATCAGTGGGTCCACTTTTATAATAAGCGTCACAATGAGTCACATTCAACATTCTCTTCTTTTCAAGTAGGAGATATGACAGAGCATAACTACATGGATTTTCTTTGGATACATACAGGCCCCCCTTTGTTGGGCAATAGACTTATGATGACAATTTTATGCATCTTTTATGCATTTTATGTGAATATTGCATTAGAAAACACGGCGTGTGATTTATGATCGCTGCAGAAACACTCAGTGAGACAGAGCTTTTGTTGATAATTCATAGTAGGAAGAGGATCCTGTTAGAAAACACGAATAACCATCATTTAAACAATTACAAATGATACAATTTTTTGTATCAATGTTTCAACAACCAAGCAACATTCAATTGAAAGAGACTTGAGTGCGTAGTTTACATTGATTTGGGCGATCATGCGACACCAATAACAGTAACTAGACTACAGTAGCGGCGCAGACCTGCCATAATAAAAACCAAGACTTACCGAATAAAAGCGGGCGAAGCAGGCCTGCCATGACTGCAGCGAAAACAATTCCACACTATTTAGAATTGTTGTTGCTCGTTGGTTTTCAGCTGTAGCGGGCGGAGAGAACGCACCTCATCGCATACTGGCTGCTTAAGAAAAACGCTAAGCGTGATAAGCGTCTGAACTTGGATGCTCCGGTTCACGATTATCTGCGTCTCTCTCAGCGCTATGTGTGTGTGGAGACAGGCTCGCACTGACAGATGCTGCCACTATGGTGTTTTCAATACAACTCGGAAACTCGGTATCACCGAGTTAAAAATGTATGTACGTTATTGGTCTATTCTGATATTTTCCAAATGGGAAACTCCGGCACCATTTCTTCAACGAGTGTGCAAGTCGGACATTTCCGAGTTGTCTTGAACGCGGCATATGACAACGCCTGTATGTGCGGGCATAAGCACCCGTCAGAGTAAGTCACAATGTAAACAATTAAACTTCAGAGGTAAACCCTCTCGTCTGAATTAAATGTTGACAGTCACATTCTTTCGTGTAAATGATAGCACGGGTGCAGTGATTAATTTAAACTAGAAGAACAGGCCTTTATGTATTGTACCAATTGTACCCCACACCCCCACAATTGGGTTCTGATAAAAGAGCTGTAGAGATGCAACCTGGTCTCAGAGCTTATCGTATAATTTTTTTTTAGACACCCTATTTTAGTATATGACATGTTATGTTTTGTATTAACTTGTGGGTGTCCATCATGGTATGATAAGTTACGAAAATGCAATTCCTACAATGTTACAAATTACATTTCGTAAAATATATCATATCCCATGACGGGACATCCACAAATTTGTTGTAGCTAACGTTAGCTAGGTGGCTAATGCTAACATTAGCTAGCTCTAGGGGTTAAGGTTAGGAGTTAGATTAAAGGTTTAGGATAAGGGTTAGCTAAAAGGTTAAGGTTATGAGAAGGGTTAAGTTTAGGGGAAGGGTTAGCAAACATGCAAAATAGAAGAAAACAAATTTAGTTGCTAACTAGCTCAAATGCTAAAGTTGTCTGTGATGAGATTCGAACATGCACACTCCTTTAATTTGTATTAAGTAAACGTAGCATGTCAAACTAATTTGAGTGTCATAGTACGTCTAGTGTATGCTACGTTTAGTCTATGAGACCAGGCTGAGATATACAGCAGGCTAGGAGTTTAATTCACTGACAGACCAGATGTAGAGACAAGATCAAATCAACTCATTCTGTCACGTGCGTCATAAACAACCGGTGAGACTACGAGTGAAACGCTTACTTACGGGTCCTTTTCTAACAATGCAAAGTAAAAAAAACAAAAAAAGAAATAGTGACACAAGGAATACATTTCACAGCAAATAGCATGTAATTGAAGTAGTAGTGCATTCAGAAAGAAAGCATCCAGAATACCAAACTACTGAGACTTGTAGGAAAGGTCATTTCTTTTTAAATCGGAAAAGGGGGCCTTGGTAAATTAGCATCCTCTGCGGTTTTAGCATGACACAGTCGAACTCAGGCGAGCAAAAAAAAAAAAAAAAGTGCGATTTCCTGTACATCAGAGATTACGCACCACTACACCTACAGATGTCGATGCCTTGCAGTGGCGGCAGGTGACAATCGTCCACAAAGGTCGATTTATGTCCTTTAAGCTTAAAAAGGACCTATATTTATTTGTTTAATTTAACTAGGCAAGTCAGTTAAGAACAAATTCTTATTTTACAATAACGGCCTACCCCCCCGGCCAAACCCTCCCCTTAACCCGGACGACACTGGGCCAATTGTCCGCCGCGCTACGGGACTCCTAATCACAGCTGGTTGTGATACAGCCTGGAATCAAACCAGGGTCTGTAGTGACACCTCTCTCTTTACCTCTAGCACAGAGATGCAAGTGCCTTATAGACAGCTGCGCCACTCGGGATCCACGTCTTCAGTACATTCAGGGTGATGACATGCTTCAACAAATGAAATTTATTTACCAAAACGTTATCCCAGAATTCTAGTCACAGACCAGAACAGGAAGTCATGAAGGTCATCAGAAAGTCACTGGTCCGGAAGAAAATAATATCACATCATATTTCAGTGTCCAGAAGATAATCAGATTATCTACTAAAAATAAGACATTAATACTCAGTTACACGTCCAAAAGTCCGTTACAAAAAAAACACACAAGCTGTGATCCAAAATGTAAAAGTCGAAAGTAGTTTGGAATGAAGGTATATAGGCTACGTTCACAAAACATGGTACATTAACAGATACTAATTGTAACATTGATCGCATTAAAATTGGGCCATTTCGTTCCCTATTAGGATTCTTCTTGTTTTAACCAACAACAGGATGACAAACATTTACAACTATTTACACATCCAGACAGTCTGTGTCCCCCAAAAAATAAATCACACCCCTTATGGGCCCTATTCAAAAGTATTACACTACATATGGAAAGGGTGAATTTAGAACACAGACAGAGGCTAGTCTTTTTCCCCCCAGGAAACAGATTCAGAACACAGACAGAGGCTAGTCTTTTTCCCCCCAGGAAACAGATTCAGAACACAGACAGAGGCTAGTCTTTTTCCCCCAGGAAACAGATTCAGAACACAGACAGAGGCTAGTCTTTTTCCCCCAGGAAACAGATTCAGAACACAGACAGAGGCTAGTCTTTTTCCCCCAGGAAACAGATTCAGAACACAGACAGAGGCTAGTCTTTTTTCCCCCAGGAAACAGATTCAGAACACAGACAGAGGCTAGTCTTTTTTTTTTACCCCAGGAAACAGATTCAGAACACAGACAGAGGCTAGTCTTTTTTTTTTACCCCAGGAAACAGATTCAGAACACAGACAGAGGCTAGTCTTTTTTTTTACCCCAGGAAACAGATTCAGAACACAGACAGAGGCTAGTCTTTTTTTTTACCCCAGGAAACAGATTCAGAACACAGACAGAGGCTAGTCTTTTTCCCCCAGGAAACAGATTCAGAACACAGACAGAGGCTAGTCTTTTTCCCCCCAGGAAACAGATTCAGAACACAGACAGAGGCTAGTCTTTTTCCCCCCAGGAAACAGATTCAGAACACAGACAGAGGCTAGTCTTTTTCCCCCAGGAAACAGATTCAGAACACAGACAGAGGCTAGTCTTTTTCCCCCAGGAAACAGATTCAGAACACAGACAGAGGCTAGTCTTTTTCCCCCCAGGAAACAGATTCAGAACACAGACAGAGGCTAGTCTTTTTCCCCCCAGGAAACAGATTCAGAACACAGACAGAGGCTAGTCTTTTTTTTTACCCCAGGAAACAGATTTAGAACTGCTGCAGGATCAGCTTCTTCTTCATGTCGTGAGAGAACTTGTTGGATCGGAACGCGTCGCTGTCATAGAACACTGACAGGTTGTGGATGCTGATCTGTCTGGCCTGGGGAAGCAGAGAGAATGTAAGTCGCTCTGGATAAGAGCGTCTGCTAAATGACTTAAATGTAATGTAATGTAAAGAATATAAATAGATAAGAGTTGAATCAAGTTGACATTATTGAGATTATGCCAACGGTTAGCATCTCGCTGGTCAACAGACGAGGGAGAGGAGACGAAACCATCAGACTATTGAGATGGCACCGTGATTAGCAGCTTGGTATAATAGTACATTTACCGAGGAAGACATTTTACATCATTCGTCAAGACAACACCATGACTAACTAACAGCTCATTACCTTGTCCACCAGGTCTTTCTCTGGGATCTCGATGGTGTCCTGCTGTGCTCCGTACCGGTTCCTCTGATACGCCACCTGCTCTGACACCAGCTGCTTCAGGATGAACAGCAGCAACTCGTTGTTGTCTCGTCTGAACGCCAGGTAACGGGCAAACATCTAGAGAGAAGAGGAAGTTGGGTTCAGAGTAAACAGCAGCCAGTTGTCCTGTCTGAAAACCAGTAAACGAGGGAGAAGACGGGTTGATTTCAGGATGTCACTAGAGGAAGTAACTAGCAAGCCTCCTCCTAGGACTGGTTTCCCAGACACCAATTCATATCCATTGAAAGTGAACTTTTGTCGAGGACCCAGGCCCCTAATGTCGACGACCCAGGCCCCTAATGTCGACGACCCGAGGCCCCTAAGGTCGACGACCCGAGGCCCCTAAGGTCGACGACCCCAGGCCCCTAAGGTCGACGACCCCAGGCCCCTAAGGTCGACGACCCCAGGCCCCTCTAAAGACGAGGAGTCCGTTCCTGTGCTTACCTTCCTCATGCTCCTCATGACGCTGAACTTCTGAGTGTCGATGAAGCTCTCCAGCATGACTCGGATGGCCATGTTGACGTCGTCCTCCACTACGTAGTCTCGGAGGTGCATCCTGGCGTGGGCCTCCGCCATGCGGATCATGGACTCGATGTGACGCACCGTGATGGGGATGCTGCCTGTCGCCTAGAGAGGAATACATAGATCTACTACTGATAATAAACCCATGATGAGACTCTCGATGTGACGGGGAGCCTGTCTGTCTCCTAGAGAGGAATACATAGATCTATTACTGATAATAAACCCATGATGAGACTCTCGATGTGACAGGGAGCCTGCCTGTCTCCTAGAGAGGAATACATCTACTACTGATAATAAACCCATGATGAGACTCTCGATGTGACGGGGAGCCTGTCTGTCTGTCTCCTAGAGAGGAATACATAGATCTATTACTGATAATAAACCCATGATGAGACTCTCGATGTGACAGGGAGCCTGTCTGTCTCCTAGAGAGGAATACATAGATCTACTACTGATAATAAACCCATGATGAGACTCTCGATGTGACGGGGAGCCTGTCTGTCTCCTAGAGAGGAATACATCTACTACTGATAATAAACCCATGATGAGACTCTCGATGTGACGGGGAGCCTGTCTGTCTCCTAGAGAGGAATACATAGATCTATTACTGATAATAAACCCATGATGAGACTCTCGATGTGACTGGGAGCCTGTCTGTCTCCTACTCAGTAATAATATGAATTTAATAACACACAAGATGGTAATAAAACCAGCTGCCTAGAGAAGATATGACTCACTATTGACAACAGCAGGATGCTGCTAGTCCCCTTACAGCAGACAAAGCGATTGATTATTATTGATTCCAGGGTTAAGATCCATTCTTACATTCTTTTTTTATTTTTTTAAGTCAAGACATCCCAATTCGCATTACGGCTGTTCAGGTCTGTTGCATGAGTGTCATTATGTCTCTAGGCTCTGGGATCGAAACTCACCCGGCTAACAGAATAGTAGTACGCAGGATTCAAACCCCGATTCACACAGAGAACCTTGATATCCAAGCTTTTTTCCACGTTTGTTCCGAATAGCCAATAGCTAACAAGACTTTTTGTAATTGTGGCAATACTAGACTAGTCACAGACTCACCATGGACTCTTTGCGCAGGTCGCTGTAGATACGAGCCACTTTATCCTGGTCCATCTGGTTGAGTTTGGGCCGGACCCTTTCCTTGGAGTACATGATGTATTTCCTCAGCAGCTCCTGGGGGATAGGAGGCACGTCTGTGGTGTTGGGCAGAACCACTTCTTCCAAGCCAGCCATGCCAGCTTCCTTGTTGCTGGGGTGATGCTTAATGTGGCTGCCCACCACGAAACGAGCCAGCATCTCATCCTGTTGTAGTAAAAAGAGAGAGACAGAGAGAGAGAGAGAGACAGAGAGAGAGAGAGAGAGAGAGAGAGAGAGAGAGAGAGAGAGAGAGAGAGAGAGAGAGAGAGAGAGAGAGAGAGAGAGAGAGACAGAGAGAGAGAGAGAGAGACAGAGAGAGAGAGAGAGAGAGAGACAGAGACAGAGAGAGAGACAGAGAGAGAGACAGAGACAGAGAGAGAGACAGAGAGAGAGAGAGAGAGAGAGAGAGAGAGACAGAGAGAGAGAGAGAGAGAGAGAGAGAGAGAGAGACAGAGAGAGAGAGACAGAGAGAGAGAGAGAGACAGAGAGAGACAGAGAGAGAGAGAGAGAGAGAGAGAGAGACAGAGAGAGAGAGACAGAGACAGAGAGAGAGACAGAGAGAGACAGAGAGAGACAGAGAGAGACAGAGAGACAGAGAGAGAGAGAGAGACAGAGAGACAGAGAGAGAGGTTAAGGTCTGATGAGAGATGTTGAGTTTTGTGTTTTTGTAGAGTATTAATTAAGCAACAGTAGTTATATTTACAATCCAGTTTGTACCAATATTACAAAATATTTAAAAAAAATGTATGAAGGAAGTTAGCATTCGGACGCTAGTTGATATGCAGCTTTACCTGCACTGGATCCACAGTATCTCTGACCACACACAGGATGTCAAAACGAGACACGATGGGCTCGGTCAGATCCACGTTCTCCGAGAAGGTCAGAGAAGGGTCGTAGCGACCACCGATAGGGTTGGCAGCAGCGATGATAGTACAGCGTGCCTGGAGCGAGGTGACGATGCCAGCCTTGGAGATGGAGATGCTCTGTTGTTCCATGGCCTCATGGATACTGGTTCTGTCTGCATCGTTCATCTGGACAGGGGAGTTTTTCGTTAGGCCTCATACCGTTACCCACGTCTTGAGTGGGGCCAAGAGTTACGCCTGGTCACGTCACATGGTCAGGGAAATCTCATGGCCCCAATTAGAAGTTGCAGATCAGAAGCCCCCCAGAAGAGCCCCCCCCAGAAGAGACCACCCCATCCTGACAAGAGCCCCCCCCCAGAAGAGACCCCCATCCTGACAAGAGACCCCCCATCCTGACAAGAGACCCCCCCACCCTACTCATGAGAAATGTGAATATCACAAGCTCCTCCCCCATCCATCAGCAGATGGTTCTAAAAATAATCCCCCTCCTCTGTCTGCTAACACCAGGGTCCTAGCCTAACCCTTTCTCTCTCATCTTATCAAACTCGATGAGAGACTCCTCTGTCCATTAACACCAGGGTCCTAGCCTAACCCTTTCTCCATCTCACCTTATCAAACTCGATGAGACAGACTCCTCTGTCCATTAACACCAGGGTCCTAGCCTAACCCTTTCTCCATCTCACCTTATCAAACTCGATGAGACAGACTCCTCTGTCCATTAACACCAGGGTCCTAGCCTAACCCTTTCTCCATCTCACCTTATCAAACTCAATGAGACGGACTCCTCTGTCTGCTAGCACCAGGGTCCTAGCCTAACCCTTTCTCCATCTCACCTTATCAAACTCGATGAGACAGACTCCTCTGTCCATTAACACCAGGGTCCTAGCCTAACCCTTTCTCCCTCTCACCTTATCAAACTCAATGAGACAGACTCCTCTGTCCATTAACACCAGGGTCCTAGCCTAACCCTTTCTCCCTCTCACCTTATCAAACTCAATGAGACGGACTCCTCTGTCTGCTAGCACCAGGGTCCTAGCCTAACCCTTTCTCCATCTCACCTTATCAAACTCAATGAGACGGACTCCTCTGTCTGCTAGCACCAGGGTCCTAGCCTAACCCTTTCTCCATCTCACCTTGTCAAACTCGTCGATGAGACAGACTCCTCTGTCTGCTAGCACCAGGGTCCTAGCCTAACCCTTTCTCCCTCTCACCTTATCAAACTCAATGAGACAGACTCCTCTGTCCATTAACACCAGGGTCCTAGCCTCTAGAGGCTTAGTCTAACCCAAATCCCTCTCTCCCATCATATCAACCCTTTCTCCCTCTCACCTTGTCAAACTCGTCGATGAGACAGACCCCTCTGTCTGCTAACACCAGGGCTCCAGCCTCCAGGGTCCACTCCCTGGTGACCGGGTGTCTCTGTACGTAGGCGGTCAGGCCCACAGCGGAGGCTCCCTGGCCTGTGGTGAACACCGCTCTGCTGGCCACCTTCTCAACGTACTTCAAGAACTGGGACTTGGCTGTACCGGGGTCACCGCACAGGAGCACGTTGAGGTCACCGCGAACCTTGTGTTTCCCACCTAGAAGAGAGAGCGTGGATGGTTTTAAATAGTGTTGTGTGGATGGTTTTAAATAGTGTTGTGTGGATGGTTTTAAATAGTGTTGTGTGGATGGTTTTAAATAGTGCTGTGTGGATGGTTTTAAATAGTGTTGTGTGGATGGTTTTAAATAGTGCTGTGTGGATGGTTTTAAATAGTGCTGTGTGGATGGTTTTAAATAGTGTTGCGTGGATGGTTTTAAATAGTGTTGCGTGGATGGTTTTAAATAGTGTTGTGTGGATGGTTTTAAATAGTGTTGTGTGGATGGTTTTAAATAGTGTTGTGTGGATGGTTTTAAATAGTGTTGCGTGGATGGTTTTAAATAGTGTTGCGTGGATGGTTTTAAATAGTGTTGCGTGGATGGTTTTAAATAGTGTTGCGTGGATGGTTTTAAATAGTGTTGTGTGGATGGTTTTAAATAGTGTTGTGTATTTATATTTTTTTTTGTACTCCTTTTGTCTCCCCAATTTCGTGATATCCAATTGGTAGTAGTTAGTCTCATCGCTGCAACTCCCGTACGGGAGAGGCGAAGGTCGAGAGCCATGCGTCCTCCGAAACACAACCAACTGCTTCTTAACACAGCGCGCATTCAACCCGGAAGCCAGCCGCACCAATGTGTCGGAGGAAACACCGTGCACCTGGCGACCTGGTCAGCGCGCACTGCGCCCGGCCCGCCACATGAGTCGCTAGCGCGCGATGAGACAAGGATATCCCTACCGAACCAAACCCTCCCTAACCCGGAAGACGCTGGGCCAAATGTACCTCCCGGTCGCGACAGAGCCTGGGCTCTAACCCAGCGCCTTAGATCACTTCGCCACCCGGGAGGCGTGTGTTATATTTCCTAGTCGGGTTGTGTGATCAAAACTCTTGCTCCCAAATCCCCCATTCCCTTCCCCTGAAGTGTACACTTGTGCACTCCCCCTACAGGGAATTTTAAAGCATAGTAGTAGTGCACACTTCGGGGAAAAGGGTATAGAATTGGGACGTGGGAATAGCCTCGTCTATTGTCCACAAACCTGGATTCTTGGGCTCTCCACCAAACAGAGCCAGAGCCAGGCCTCTCTTGATGTCCTCGTGGCCGTAGATGGAGGGGCCGATACTGGCAAAGATCTGCAGAGAGACAGGAGACAGACCAGGGGATGAATAGGGTATATTAATGATACGAGGAACGAGCCCTTCTAGCTACAGGTATTGACAACCAACATTTACACAATGAGCTTCTCCGGTACTTTAGTTTACCTTCTGTCCAATAGTTCAGCACCCACGAGCCAAAAGTGGTCTCCGAAAATTGCGTGTGTCACGTATATGAGCACTAAAGTATGTGGACACCCCTGCAAATTAGTGGATTCGGCCACAACCTCTACCAACTGGTTTACACAATCTCCATAGACAAGCAGTAGAATGGCCCGTACTGAAAAGCTCAGTGACTTTCAACGTGGCACCGGCATAGGATGCCACCTTTTCAACAAGTCAGTTCGTCACATTTCTGCCCTGCTAGAGCTGCCCAGGTCAACTGTAAGTGCTGCTATTGTGAAGTGGAAACATTGAGGAGCAACAACGGCTCAGCCTCGAAGTGGTAGGCCACACAAGCTCACAGAACAGGACTGCCGAGCGCTGAAGAGCGTAGTCCGTCCTCGGTTGCAACTCTCACTACCGACTTCCAAACGGCCCCTGGAAGTAACGTCGGCACAAGAACTGTTCGTCGGGAGCTTCGTGAAATGGGTTTCCATGGCCGAGCAGCCGCACACAAGCCTAAGATCACCATGTGCAATGCCAAGCGTCATCTAGAGCGGTGTAAAGCTCGCCGCCATTGGACTCTTGGAGCAGTGGAAACGCGTTCTCTGGAGTGATGAATCACGCTCCACCACATCACACCAGCAGGGTGCGGCTGAAATTGCCGAAATCCACAAATTTGAAGGGGTGTCCACATCCGCACAAAAATATCTCTCTCTCTCTCTCAGCAGGGTACTCCGAACTCACCCTCTCCCCGATGCGCTCGTCCTTAGACAGCGCCACGATGGCCTTGACGTCCTCGTCAGTGAGCTCGGCCACGGCCACTTTGTTGTCTCTCCGAGCGATGTGATTGGCCATGATGACCGTAGCGAACACTGGGAAGCCGTTGGCCATGTTCAGAGAGCCGTCGTAGTTGTTGTTGTAGATCCCCGTCAGTTCCTGCGGGGGGGGGGGGGGGGGGATTAGAATGTTACTTTTGGGAAAATATTATTTTAAAAAATAAATAAAGATTAATTAATCGCTTTGAGCTTTTTTTAGAACTTTTGCCCCAAATATGAAAGAGTTGCTTTGGTATTTTTAGTAGTAAGAACAAACATGAATACATGGTACATCTACCTATGAAACCGTACGTTATAATGGAGTCCTCAGGTACATCTACCTATGAAACCACACGTTATAATGGAGTCCTCAGGTCCATCTACCTATGAAACCATACGTTATAATGGAGTCCTCAGGTACATCTACCTATGAAACCATACATTATAGGAGTCCTCAGGTCCCTGTACATCTACCTATGAAACCATACGCTATAATGGAGTCCTCAGGTCCATCTACCTCTGAAACCGTACGTTATAATGGAGTCCTCAGGTACATCTACCTATGAAACCACACGTTATAATGGAGTCCTCAGGTACATCTACCTATGAAACCATACGTTATAATGGAGTCCTCAGGTACATCTACCTATGAAACCATACGTTATAATGGAGTCCTCAGGTACATCTACCTATGAAACCACACGTTATAATGGAGTCCTCAGGTCCCTGTACAGCTACCTATGAAACCATACGTTATAATGGAGTCCTCAGGTACATCTACCTCTGAAACCGTACGTTATAATGGAGTCCTCAGGTCCCTGTACATCTACCTCTGAAACCGTACGTTATAATGGAGTCCTCAGGTACATCTACCTATGAAACCACACGTTATAATGGAGTCCTCAGGTACATCTACCTATGAAACCATACGTTATAATGGAGTCCTCAAGTACATCTACCTATGAAACCACACGTTATAATGGAGTCCTCAGGTACATCTACCTATGAAACCGTACGTTATAATGGAGTCCTCAGGTACATCTACCTATGAAACCACACGTTATAATGGAGTCCTCAGGTACATCTACCTATGAAACCACACGTTATAATGGAGTCCTCAGGTACATCTACCTATGAAACCATACGTTATAATGGAGTCCTCAGGTACATCTACCTATGAAACCGTACGTTATAATGGAGTCCTCAGGTCCCTGTACATCTACCTCTGAAACCGTACGTTATAATGGAGTCCTCAGGTACATCTACCTATGAAACCATACGTTATAATGGAGTCCTCAGGTCCCTGTACATCAACCAACTACCAAAAAATATATAAATAGTTCTGTTAGAAGTCAGACTCACTATTTCGTCTCCAGGTTTACATTGGTCCACCAGGTCAGCCAACAGGATGGCATCTTTGGAGCGTGGGAGGCGGCCAGCGGCGATCTTCCCAGGGCTCTCCTGAATGGTGATTCGCTGGTAGTTCTGGTACACAGTCTGTGGAAAAAAAAAAAAATTATTCCACTTTTTCCCTTCCTGTATTTATTAAATGATGGAAATCAAGTCACCAGGGTCATACGTGTCAAGAGCCTGATTGGTCGACTGGCACTCGGCTTCACTTCCTCGTTCTAATCTCATTCGATTCTCCATTGGTTCACTCACCTAGATTCTGTATTGCTATTGGTCCACTACCTTAGAGCATATCTATTTGTTCGGCTAGACTCACCAACTCCATGTTGATGTCAAAAGGGCCGAAGGACTGGCACTCGGGGCAAGACCCTGGCTTCACTTCCTGGTTCTGGGACTGGAAGAAGGGCCCCAGGATGAAGTTACACTTGTTACAGTTGTATTTGACCATTCCCAGCTGAGGTAGGACACCTGTACAGCAGGTCACCACTCCACTGGTACGGATCAACTGGTTCAGGTGGAGTTGTCTAGGGAAGACAAGAGGGGAAAATAACAAAGGATCATGTATTGGAAAGAGGCAAATCAATTCTATTAATTGACGCGGTAAGCTTAGGATAATTCTCATCCTCACTGTTAGGATGACCAGAAACGTTTGGGAAGAAAGGTGAATGATTAGTGGAAGTCGTTGATACAGCCAAGGTTTGGAGTTACTTCATACATCCCACAACGGCGTAAGATTACGATATAGGCCTAATGCAGTATCTTCATAGACAAAGACTACGGGCCAACTTAGAGGTCCCACAGAGTATCAGCCTATGTGCATGGGAGTTCACATCGCGCAAATATTCTACCTCAAATCACATTTATAAAATATCTTTTTACATCCGCTGATATCTCAAAGTGCTATACAGAAACCCCAGCCTAAAACCCCAAAAAAAGAGCAATGCAGGTGTAGAAGCACGGTGGCTAGGAAAAACTCCCTAGAAAGGCCAAAACCTAGGATGAAACCTAGAGAGGAACCAGGCTGTGAGGGGTGGCCAGTCCTCTTCTGGCTGTGCCGGGTGGAGATTATAACAGAACATCGCCAATAAGGCCAGATGGCTCTCCAAGGATGATCGAACTTTCATAGATGACCAGCAGGGTCAAATAATAGCTCTGTAGCAAATGTAGACGAGATTAGCCTCGGTCTTTTTGTTGAAAAAGTTGTTGCACCCCCCCTTACTTATGCCTACTTTGTGTCACTGAGTCTACTTTTAAAATCAGTATTTACCTGAGGGACCTCAGCTCTTCGACGAGGGGCAGGTTGCAGATCCTGACGTGGATCTCGTGAGCGATGCGGTCATATTTGGGGTACATGGCCAGGACTACTTCCTTGGATGCCTCATCAAATATTTTCAGCATTTCAGTTGGTGCCTCAGGCAGGAAGTAGGCCAGGACATGCTCCCTGGCTGCTAGGTCCTCGTAGTTCACCACCAGACTCTCCTTGTTCTCTGGAAGTTTTAAATATATCATCATTGGTTATTTAAATAAATAAATAAAAATATTTTCCCCCCCAGCATTTCAGTAGGTGCCTCAGGCAGGAAGTAGACCAGGGCATCCTCCCTGGCTGCGATGTCCTGATATCTCACCAGTCCTTGTCCTTGTTCTCTGTGAGATATGTCAGATAGATTAGTCTAGTACTTGTATTGAATACCTTTACACATGTCGGTGATCTTCTCCTTGAACACGTTGTGGCCATTCTCATCCACGTGGGTGCGCAGGAAGTTCTTAAAACGGTGGTATATCTCCAGACGAGGAGCGGCCATGACCACCCACTCCCTGACTGAGTGACCCTACAACCAACCAAAGGGAAATAAAGACATTTACAAAATCTGAAAAACTAAAACTGATAAAAAAATACCTTTTCTTCTTTCTTTCTTACCTTCATGTCCTCCAGGTTCTCAATGCTCTCAATCATCTCCTCATCCTCTCCCTCCACCCCGGACCCATCTGCAGCCCGCTCAGCCAGGCGACGCCTCCGAGCCGGGCGCTCATCCTCATCCTCACTGTCTGTTAGGAAGAAGAGAATTGAGTAGAAATGAGTAGAGTTAATTGACGCGGTAAGCTTCGGATAATTCTCATCCTCACTGTTAGGATGAACAGAAACGTTTGGGAAGAAAGGTGAATGATTAGTGGAAGTCGTTGATACAGCCAAGGTTTGGAGTTACTTCATACATCCCACAACGGCGTAAGATTACGATATAGTATATAGGCCTAATGCAGTATCTTCATAGACAAAAGACTACGGGCCAAACTTAGAGGTCTTAAAGAGCCGACAGTATATTCGGCTCTCTGGGCCTTTACCATTACATACTCTCTATATGGAATATATACACCATGGGACAGTCCTCTCTTGAGTTTGCCCATCTCAAGAGATATATATATAATATCCTCATTTCCTCACCTCCTTGTCCCTGAATCTCAATGTATATAATATATAAACATCCTCACCATAAAGTAGACCTCTCCTCAGCCTGCCTCCCTGCTCCCTGTCTCTTCTCCTCATGGCGTCCTCAGCAGCAGCCCTGGCTCCAGGAGACAGCTCCGACAGCTCCTCATCAAGATCCAGACCCTCCTCCTCATACCTGTCTAGCTCAGGGATGGCTCGGTAGTCCCTGTATTGGGGGGGGGGGGAGATGTGTTCACCACACTGATGCCGAAAATGCTTTTATAATATAAAAGCAACCAGAACACTATGTAAAGAACTAAGTCAGGATGAGATAAACGACAAGGATCAATTCCACTTTAAATGAATGTATTTTATTTAACTAGGCAAGTCAGTTAAGGACATATTCTTATTTACAATGACGGCCTACCAAAAGGCCTCAAGCGGGGACAGAGGCTGGGATTAAAAATAAATAAATATAAATATGACAAAACACAAATCACGACGAGAGACAACATAGCAAGGCAGCAACACATGACAACACAACATGGTAGCAGCACAAAACATGGTACAAACAGTATTTGGCACAGACAACAGCACAAAGAGCAAGAAGGTAGAGACAACAATACATCATGCAAAGCAGTCACCACTGTCAGTAAGAGTCCATGATTGAATCCCTAAAAGGTATTGAATACTCTTTTTATTGCAGTCATGTTACACAGCAGCACAAGGAAAATTAACACACAGTAAGACTGTAACCTAGCTAGTTTACCAGAGTTACATTGAGTTAGCTAGAATGAAATAAACACCTCCCCTTGCTCACCTCTCCATCGCATCTCCGATCAGTTCCTCCCCATCTCCCTCCTCCTCCTCCCCTGGCAGAGGACCATCACCCAGGAGCCCCTCTGACTCGTCCTCGAAGGGGGGCAGGTCTCTCCCCGGGCTGGAGGTCAGGTCTCCCCGTCTGGAACCATGGATGGGGCTGGTCGCCATGTGAGATGACTCGGATGAATCCTGACAAAGAGGAGAATAACCAGAGCGCTTGTTAAAAATAGATTAGCTAAACTCTACTAGTTATTTATATCATAACAGTGTTATTGTAACAGGATGTAACTACTGTAACGTGGTAAACAAAGAGCTAACGTTAATTAGCTAGCGAACATGAGCTATATAAATGAAACGTTTCATTTTCAAGTTTAGTTACCAGGGTCTCTCTAGTTAGTTTGCTCGTACGCCGACTGACAACCTGGCAGTCAAACTAGCCAGCTAACTACTAGCTATCGCACAATACAATTCTAGATTAAACGATTTGTAATCACTTTTAACATGGCCAATGAAAATGTATAAACCATAGTACATTTTATTAAGTTTATCACTTTGATCTATAACTAAGTGTTTGTCAACTTTACAGCAAGTTATGAGCGGTCTAAAGCACTGCCATCTCAGTACTAGGGGCGTCACTACAGACCCTGGTTAGATCCCGGGTTGTAATCACAGTCCCATATGGCGACGCACAACTGGCATAGCTTCAGCCGGGTGAGGCCGTCATTGTAAATAAGATTTTGTTTTTAACTGACTTGCCTAGTTAAATTGGCAAGTAAACATAGCTAGCTAAAAATTAGTGGGCAAGACAACGTTGCTAGCTAATCTGCTTCCTGTCATGTTCTTCTGCTCTTTGCTTTACTAAAGAGCAAAAAGAGAACACGCGTTAAGCTAGCTAACCAATCACAGGAGATAAACAGCCACCTGTGAACTTTATATTATCATGCAATGTTAATATAAAACTATTTTCTATAATAATCACTCACCGCCATTGTGTATCGCCGGCTTGTCTCCGCTGCTTCTACGCAAGTGTTTTTTTTTCTGACCGCTGACTTTTCCCGCGAAATCTTCACGTGGTATGGAAAGCGCGCGAAACCTCATGAATATGTTACGATGAAAACCAAACTCAGTATTATGATTGGTCGGCGCTAATTATTGGCTCTGTGATTGGTCAGTCCTATGGAGATAATTTAGGTGCCCAGCAAGCCGGAAGCTCCGGGTTACCGCTTGTATAACTTCCGTCATAGGACCAACTGATAAATAAATTGGACAACGCTGTCACGCTTGAGCACATTTTTGTGTGAAATACATGTTTTATGTTCTTTTTTTCTAGTTGTGACAATTTATATAACAAATCTACTTTCAAAACATAAAATATTTGACAACATATTACATTTTAATAGATCAAGAACTGTAATTCTAAATATGTGATAATGTATTGCATTTAAACATTATTATAATACTCTCATACAGTCATTGATTTCACATCATTGCATGGTTCATTTTCCCTGTATAAAAGACATGAATAGCACATCACAAAATTAATTTGTAATTATTTCTTTGTAAATCAAGATGGACCTGGTTAGATTAATAACACTCTTTTACAGTACATAACGTTAGTCAGTCAAACACCTCTAAAGAAAATATACAGAGCAGGTACAGTGACAGCAAGCGCAACGTAAGCCAGAACAGTGTTGTACATGGTAGTCTGGTTTATCTGAGCCTCAAGTCTTTTCTCCGTCTGGTCAATTCCTTGCATAACACTCTCTGTTTCACATACAAACATCTGTGAATCTTGTTGACTTATCTCGACAGGTGGCTTCTCTTCTCTATGATACGTCTCAATTAAATTCTTCACGTCCTTGAGTTCCGATTCAACCTTCCCAACACCCTGGTCAAGCTGCCCAAGCTGGGGCTGGACTCCTTCTATAAGAACCTGTGCCTTCTGGCTATAGAGCAATATCTCTTTTAGAACTGTCTCAGAGGCACTTGGAGAGGGTTGGGGTGGAGGCAGAACCACGATGGGTTCCGGAACCGGAACAGGACCTGTCACTGGCTTCTTCACATCTGTCTCAGCCTGAGCTGCTCTATGCTGTAGTGTCGTCCTCAGGGTGTCTATAAGGCCTCTCAGTTCCTCTTGTTGAGTCTTATGCATACTGGCCTGGACTTTGATAGCTTCCTGTAGGTTGACTGGTCCTTTCTGGGCCTCTAGTAGTAAAGTCTTCAGCTCCTGTAGGCGTACCCTGTTGATATAGGTAGAACCCATGACCCCTATGAAGGTACCGAGTACAGAGCCTATCACGGACCAGTTCTTGGTGCGCTCCGTCCGTGTCCGTTCTTTCTCGTGGCTCTCACGTACACCCGCTGAGAATAAGGCAAACCTCTCCCTTTCAGCCCCCTCTGCGTTTTCGTAGGCTGTTCGCATGCGACGTTCCTCCTATGGTCAAGACATTGTGAGAATGTGTGCTTCCTTTAAATAGGAGTGCAACACTACAGATGTGTGTATGTTCCATTTTTATTCTGTGTTGACATTTGTTACCTGCAGCAACTTGTGCTCCAGCGTGGCCAGCTCCAGGTAGTGGGCCTCCTCTCGTGAGACCCGATCCAGTCGATCTCTCACCTCCTTCAGCCGGACCTGTAGGGCCTCCAGGCTGCCATGGGCCTCACGCACCATCCCTCTGGCCACCATGAAGGCCTTTTCTGCCTAAAGACAAACATGACAACATTTACAAGATCAGGAAAGAGATGCATAATCTGACCAAACTCTGGGTCCCAAGACAAACTAGGGTTTTCTCCTGGTCAGGTCATGGAAAACTCAGTGGAGAGATAGCAAGACAAGATAGATACAGTGAAAAATGCATCAAAACCTCCAGTTCAATACACCTGGCTTGCCTATTGTCTTACCTCTGTAACTTTAGACTGGGCAGATCTGACTTCATTCAGGCCTACAAACTCCTCGTACCTCTCCCACCAGTAGTTAACTGTGTTTGAGGCAGTGCTCAAAGACTTCTGCCCCCACTGCTTCCCCAAGTCAGTCAGATTCTGTATTGTAGCTATGGCATGCTCCTGAATAGGCACAGCAGGTTTATCTACTCGGTCATCTTTTGGCTGTGGTGGTTTCTGTTGTTGTGTGCTGTAGCTCCTGCTGGAATACACAGTCCCTCTGACCGTCCAAGAGATGTGGAAACGGTGGAGACATGATGTTCCATGGCACCATGGTATGAGCGGTTTCCCTCCGGACCTCATTGAGAAGCCAGTCGGTTATATTCACTATGACACTACAGCAGAAGACATTGGAGCTGCCACCTGTAAAACAGTACAGTCAAACCCTGTATCAAAGTACAGTATATGGGTGGGCTGTTGAGGTTCGATGTATCAATGAATGTTCCTAAATATTTTTTAACACTGTTCATTTGACCTCTACAATGCTGATGTTTATGCAATTCATTGTAAATCTATGGCCATTTTGGATGTTATGCATGATGTAGTGGCTGAGACAGTTACCATAGAGAACGGGCTAGCGATCAAAGCTACCTAGCTAGCTACCAGCTGACAGTTTGCAAACTTGCTTTAAAACAACCCAAGTCTAAATTAACGTCATGTTCTACTCGTAGCTATTAATCTCTCTTAAAAAAGTATAATCACGTACCGGTTGTCTTCAAGTGTTGATTGTTCGGCAAATTATCGGCTGGCTACGGAACGTGAATGATGCTTTTATGATCAGGCGCATCGCAAACATCCTGCATCCGGTTTAGAGCGGAAGTGAGGTCCTAACAGCGCGGATTAGTAAGCAACTGCTAATACGCTAGCTCAGTTGTTTAATTGAGATTTTATTGAAAAGTATCAAATATGTCCGGAAGAGAAGGTGAGATACACATGTACATTTTTTTGACATAAAGCTCGATATTTATTTTCAGGGGAAACGTAATATTGCCTCTACTAGAATGAAGAAAAGTTTCGACTTCGACTGTCCAGACTAGCTAACTAACAACTCGTGCAATGCATTGCAATGTAGCTAGATACTGTAGCTTGAATAGCTGGCGCCTGTCAAGCCATGCCAAAGCAAAGAGATAGCCAGGCTAGAAAGTTCAATCTATTTACAGGTATTGCATTCGTATGTACCATATATGTTCATATATTGTTGCTTGCTCGTTCTAACATCTGCTTGCTAATAAATGCATCACAGTTATGCTAGATGGTTAGCTAGCTGTGTAATGTGTACATTTCTCCCACATGTCTTAATCAAGTTTAGCTAGTTATACGTAGCATGCTACCTTCTGGGCTTTGTGTGACGCTCATATGCGGTATTGATTCATATTAATTCAATGTGTTCTTGTCTTACAGGTGGTAAGAAGAAGCCTTTAAAAGCTGCCAAGAAAGCGACTAAGGAGATGGATGATGTGAGTCATTGTGTTGTTGGCACAATGTTGTATGTAGCCTGTATCATTCTGAAGGAACGCTCAGGATCTTTTGAAAATTCGAATACATTAAAATGTGGACCGGTGTTATTTCCATTGTAATCCTGAGCAGATTTGATTTGTCAAATCCAGGATGAAATGGCCTTCAAACAGAAGCAGAAAGAAGACCAGAAAGCCTTGGAGGCGTTGAAGACGAAAGCAGCAGGAAAAGGACCTTTGAGTAAAGAATAATGTATTTGTTCTTGTTGACAATAAGAATCTAATCAGGATTCTTCGCTTTTTCTGATGAAACTGAACAATACCCCCAAAATGAAATCAAAGGGTGGACTTTCAACTTGCCCCAAATCTACCCAACACCCATTCACGGACTCCAGATATATCGTATTATTTACCCATGCCACTGTTTAACTGTTTTTATACTGCAGAGGATAACAAAAAAGTATCTCAAGTACTGAGGAGAATAGGCCTATTGATTCTCAACACTAGGTGGCAGTGTTAGCTTTTTTTGGGGGGGGGGTATTGCCTGATTCAATGTACTCTGCTTGCCACAGGTGTCTGAGGCTATACATTAGTGCCTCACTACATTAGTTTTCTACAAAACGTTATACATATTTCAGATGGTTTTCTCAACTTCTCCATTTTGTTTCAGCTGGTGGCGGAATCAAGAAGTCTGGAAAGAAGTGATTTGGCGTTAGAAGATCGTGCACTCATTTGCTGAATCACAGCCCCCCCACCCCCATATTTTTTTTTCTTGTTTGGGTCCATTGAAGAAAATTGAGTCAAATACATGAAATGACCCTTTTTAAAAATAATTTCCAGTGTGTTCTTGTAAAGGAAAAAGTTCTGTACTATTAAAGTCTTGTAACTACTGTTGTATTTACACTCCTCTGTAATCTTTGAGATTCAGTCAGGAAACACATCATCATTAGATCAATAGCTACACTACACATACCAACATGATGTTGTGACGGCCCCGTTACAATGTGTAGCACAAATATAGTGTATTATAGTCAAATGTAATCAGTTTCACTTCATTCAAGCATGGCCACCTGCATCTTTAGCATCTGTATCTGTAAATTCAGCTTCTCTCGTTGAGGTTCTCTCTTCCGTTCCCTAAATTCTCTTCATACAGTCCAATTTTGTCCATGAACTGTTTCACAGTTCCAGAAAATTCGTTTTCTTATCTACAATTAATTTTATTCAGATTTTGACACCTGGATTTGAATGTGTGAAGTGATGTGTGTTTAAAAGATGTTGCTTGTTTAACCCATTTAGATTTTCCTTAAGAGGAAAGTTTGGGAGATTCAGAATAAAGCGCAATAATGCTGCTTGCTGTATTTAGTTGGTGTCAGTCCTTTCAGCTGTACCTCAACAGGGTAATTAATGGTCCCTCAGCTTCAGGGATAAAGAATGATCGATGTGGAGATGTAAGCCAGAGGTTTCACCTTTTATATGTATTTCCAGCGTAGACAGATGGTCACTGTAGGCTACTAAAGTGTTAATTTCATATAGATTATAATATTGTTAATCAAACCATCTGCCAGGATTAAACTTTGCTTGTGTTTGTCTGGCGTGTGTACATCCATCTTCTTTAGAACATACATATATGCCTTTTGAAAGTAGAATAGTTTGGCACGATGGTGTAAAGCATGTAATCTCTGGATCAGAACAAGTCAGCAGTCATATTACACAAGTAAATGTGTTTTATAATACCTTATGACATTTTAACAACACCCCCAAAAAAAAATGTACACGTCAAGTGTTCTCGTTGCCTGTGTTCGCTGTGGTATCAGTCATCTTTAATCAGCGAGCCACCTGTCAAGTGTTCTCGTTGCCTGTGTTCGCTGTGGTATCAGTCATCTTTAGTCAGCCGGTGGACATGTCACTGCAGCGATTTTCGTGTTAGAAACGTAGGACCCGTCTGCGTTAAAAGTAAAGAAAGATCATTAAGTTCTGGTACAAGAGAAACATTACACAACGAATGTATTCACTTGTCGTCAGGAATGAGGACAGGGTTTTTATGAGAGCAGGTTGTTCATAAATCAATGTTATTCTCACACAAGAGTTATCTTGAAAATCAAGATGTGGCTGGTTTTGTATTTTACTTGTTGAAGGCTCATATGTAGGTCTACTTTCTAAATCCAAGGGTGGTGTTAAGCTCTGTCAATGGCTTATCTCAGAACTTACATCAGTTCCATTTATTTTTCACTTCCATGAAGACATAAAGCTGATCTAGCTCCTGTTGAGTCCTCAGGCTTGGTGTGCACTGTGATCAGAACCTCTAGCTTTGAGAAACCCAGGAAGACATCATAAAGCTCATCTAGCTCCTGTTGAGTCCTCAGGCTTGGTGTGCACTGCGATCAGAACCTCTAGCTTTGAGAAACCCAGGAAGACATCATAAAGCTCACCTAGCTCCTGTTGAGTCCTCAGGCTTGGTGTGCACTGTGATCAGAACCTCTAGCTTTGAGAAACCCAGGAAGACATCATAAAGCTCATCCAGCTCCTGTTGAGTCCTCAGGTTTGGTGTGCACTGCGATCAGAACCTCTAGCTTTGAGAAACCCAGGAAGAGATGAGAAGTCATTTATTACATCTGTTTATGGATGGACTTTTATTCTCTGCTTTAATTTCCACCTGGCTGTCTGTTTAATATTCACATATGATTTGCTAAATCAAATGGCATGTGAATGGATCACGTTAAATTCCAGTGCTCCTGTGCCCCTTACCAATATTGAGACATTTAAAGCGGAGAATGGACGTGTCCCTGGCGAAGGCATCCACATCTTCAGCCTGGTTGTACTCATTGCCAGGCGCCAACCAAGTCCACAAAATCATCCCTTTTCAGCACAAACAATGCAACACATTTAATAGCATTAGTCCTGCATTATATATATATATATATTTATCAGATCACAATGTAAAAGAGCTTTATGAGGGTAACGTTGTACCTGTACAGAAACACCCTGTTCCTTGTATTATATATTTATCAGATCACAATGTAAAAGAGCTTTATGAGGGTAACGTTGTACCTGTACAGAAACACCCTGGTCCTTGTATCTGTTTCTTCCCAGACGAGTGCTGATTTTCAGTGTAGTGTTGCTTCTTACTGGACCTATTTGGACAAGAACACAAGATCAAATGACACACTTGTAAATTAATCATTATTATCATGTAAGGGCCAGGATTTTTCCTTTATCAGACCGTATATCACTGGTGTGACAAAGCATTTATGTTTACTGCTCTGATTAAGTTGGTAACCAGTTTATAATAGCAATAAGTCACCTCGGGGGTTTGTGATATATGGCCAATATACCACGGCTAAGGGCTGTATCCAGGAACTCTGCGTTGCGGAGTAATAATAATAAACCAGATATATTGCTTCTAATAAACCAGATATATTGCTTCTAATAAACCAGATATATTGCTTCTAATAAACCAGATTTATTGCTTCTAATAAACCAGATATATTGCTTCTAATAAACCAGATTTATTGCTTCTAATAAACCAGATATATTGCTTCTAATAAACCAGATATATTGCTTCTAATAAACCAGATATATTGCTTCTAATAAACCAGATATATTGCTTCTAATAAACCAGATATATTGCTTCTAATAAACCAGATATATTGCTTCTAATAAACCAGATATATTGCTTCTAATAAACCAGATATATTGCTTCTAATAAACCAGATATATTGCTTCTAATAAACCAGATATATTGCTTCTAATAAACCAGATATATTGCTTCTAATAAACCAGATATATTGCTTCTAATAAACCAGATATATTGCTTCTAATAAACCAGATATATTGCTTCTAATAAACCAGATATATTGCTTCTAATAAACCAGATATATTGCTTCTAATAAACCAGATATATTGCTTCTAATAAACCAGATATATTGCTTCTAATAAACCAGATATATTGCTTCTAATAAACCAGATATATTGCTTCTAATAAACCAGATATATTGCTTCTAATAAACCAGATATATTGCTTCTAATAAACCAGATATATTGCTTCTAATAAACCAGATATATTGCTTCTAATAAACCAGATATATTGCTTCTAATAAACCAGATATATTGCTTCTAATAAACCAGATATATTGCTTCTAATAAACTAGATGTGTGTGCTTGAAGTGATCATTTAAAAATACCACACAGAAGAAGTTATAAGGATAATTTAGTTGCTAATGGCAGGCTGCGGTACCCCGGTCGGCCTTCAACTTGAGTTACTCAATGAGTGATAGTATTGAAAGACTATAGCCAATACGCATAGGCTGTTACCTAAAATGTGGCATGTAGGCTGATTATTTATTGGTGCTGTTCGGTTATCAAATCAATTTAATTAGCTATTTTGGTAAATAGCATTGGTGCCCTAGCAGATGGTATTGGTGCCCTAGCAGATGGTATTGGTGCCCTAGCAGATGGTATTGGTGCCCTAGCAGATGGTTGGTGCCCTAGCAGATGGTGTTGGTGCCCTAGCAGATGGCGTTGGTGCCCTAGCAGATGGCGTTGGTGCCCTAGCAGAGATGGTGTTGGTGCCCAAGCAGATGGCGGTGCCCTAGCAGATGCCCTAGCAGATGGTGTTGGTGCCCAAGCAGATGGCATTGGTGCCCTAGCAGATGGCATTGGTGCCCTAGCAGATGGCATTGGTGCCCTAGCAGATGGCGTTGGTGCCCTAGCAGATGGCATTGGTGCCCTAGCAGATGGCGTTGGTGCCCAAGCAGATGGCATTGGTGCCCTAGCAGATGGCATTGGTGCCCTAGCAGATGGCGTTGGTGCCCTAGCAGAAGGTGTTGGTGCCCTAGCAGATGGTGTTGGTGCCCTAGCAGATGGCATTGGTGCCCTAGCAGATGGTGTTGGTGCCCTAGCAGATGGTGTTGGTGCCCTAGCAGATGGCATTGGTGCCCTAGCAGATGGCATTGGTGCCCTAGCAGATGGCGTTGGTGCCCTAGTAGATGGCATTGGTGCCCTAGCAGATGGTGTTGGTGCCCAAGCAGATGGCGTTGGTGCCCTAGCAGATGGTGTTGGTGCCCAAGCAGATGGCATTGGTGCCCTAGCAGATGGCATTGGTGCCCTAGCAGATGGCATTGGTGCCCTAGCAGATGGCGTTAGTGCCCTAGCAGATGGCATTGGTGCCCTAGCAGATGGCATTGGTGCCCTAGCAGATGGCGTTGGTGCCCTAGCAGAAGGTGTTGGTGCCCTAGCAGATGGTGTTGGTGCCCTAGCAGATGGCATTGGTGCCCTAGCAGATGGTGTTGGTGCCCTAGCAGATGGTGTTGGTGCCCTAGCAGATGGCATTGGTGCCCTAGCAGATGGCATTGGTGCCCTAGCAGAAGGTGTTGGTGCCCTAGCAGATGGTGTTGGTGTCCTAGCAGATGGCATTGGTGCCCTAGCAGATGGTGTTGGGGCCCTAGCAGATGGTGTTGGGGCCCTAGCAGATAGCATTGGTGCCCTAGCAGATGGCGTTGGTGCCCTGGCAGATGGCATTGGTGCCCTAGCAGATGGTGTTGGTGCCCTAGCAGATGGCGTTGGTGCCCTAGCAGATGGCATTGGTGCCCTAGCAGATGGGGTTGGTGCCCTAGCAGATGGCGTTGGTGCCCTAGCAGATTGGGCCCCTCTCAAAAGCCAAATGGTCTTGCAGGCCTGCCACCACCACTCAGATTTACAGTAACTTCTGAGCTACTCATAGACTACCCATGATGACTGATGAGAAATACCTATTCCAGATACATACTGTGGTTATACAGTATTCTGTAGCCCCGGGGCTATGCTGTCAGAGTTGACATCTCTAGATGTCTCTGCTGTGTACTATAGTGTATAAACCGTAAAAGTCAGGAAAGGCCTCAAGCTTTTTTTCTTTCACTAAAATTACAAAAGAACACACAAACATTACAAAATAATATTTTTTTTAGGCCCAGTTTGCATTTATTGTAAAAAAAAAAAAAAGAATTGCGCATGGAAGGCCAATCCTGTTCATGACATGTTGGAAACGTGCCCTGATAACCAGAGGGGCCCAAACAAATGGGGGGCCTTGTGGTTTAGTTTGTTCTGGTGGTGTAAGTGGCCCCTCTAACACATATAGACTCTGACCGGCTACAGCATAGGTTTGTGGGGGGGGGGGGGGGGGGCACTCCCTAATAAATAGTCGAAATAAGGGGCTCTGGATACATTGGGACCAGATGACAGGTTCCCAACACTATAGGTAACTCTAGATCCAATAATAACATGGTCACTATCTCAAATACGTTTTCGGTGCACTATATAGAACCTGGTCTCTAAGTAACTAAGTCATATGTTTACATATTTCACAACCGAGCAGATTAGGCAGAAAGTGTTGATATTGATTAGTATATTGATATTGATAAGTATTGATTTGTCAATGAGCTGTGGCGTTTGGTCAGAGTCAGACCAATGGGTCGTGGAAGAAGTTGCGTATGATTATGAATCAGACAGCACGGTGTCCTGTGACAAGGACATGGGAAGAAAATATGCAAACACATAGACAACTTCCACACCGCAAACTGTTCTTCAGATACAGGAAGTGCTGTGTTATAAAGTTTTAGTCACAACCTAGGCATACAGGGAGAGAGAGGGTTATGTAAGTGCAGTTCAGGCCATACAACGCTCTCTCTGAAGAGGATTTCTGCTGTTTACTTAAGGCATCAGAGCATCCTTCAACTCCTGGGTACATCATCATACCACGGTAATGAATTTGAATAATGAAAAAGTAATATACGGTTCAAATAGACTAAATATGGAACTATTATCAATCAACCTTATTCAATAATATTCTTTGAGTAAATGTCATAAAATTGAGCGTCTGCTAAATGGCATATATTATTATTATTATATCATTATTTTGTACCAACAAAAACAAAACTGAGGAAAAGAGATTTGCATAAAATGTCATGTTGATGTTCTTTACTCTAACTTCCGCGACGCATATAAGGCCCTGCCCCGCCCCCCTTTCGGAAAAGCTGACCACGACTCCATTTTGCTGATCCCTGTCTACAGACAGAAATTAAAACAAGAGGCTCCCACGCTGAGGTCTGTCCAACGCTGGTCAGAACAAGCTGACTCCACACTCCAAGACTGCTTCCATCACGTGGACTGGGACATGTTTCGTATTGCGTCAGATGGGAATATTGACGAATACGCTGATTCGGTGTGCGAGTTCATAAGAACGTGCGTCGAAGATGTCGTTCCCATAGCAACGATAAAAACATTCCCTAACCAGAAACCGTGGATTGATGGCAGCATTCGCGTGAAACTGAAAGCGCGAACCACTGCTTTTAATCAGGGCAAGGTGTCTGGCAACATGACTGAATACAAACAGTGCAGCTATTCCCTCCGTAAGGCTATCAAACAAGCTAAGCGTCAGTACAGAGACAAAGTGGAATCTCAATTCAATGGCTCAGACACAAGAGGCATGTGGCAGGGTCTACAGTCAATCACGGACTACAAGATGAAATCCAGCCCAGTCACGGACCAGGATGTCTTGCTCCCAGGCAGACTAAATAACTTTTTTGCCCGATTTGAGGACAATACAGTGCCACTGACACGGCCTGCAACGGAAACATGCAGTCTCTCCTTCACTGCAGCCGAGGTGAGTAAGACATTTAAACGTGTTAACCCTCGCAAGGCTGCAGGCCCAGATGGCATCCCGAGCCGCGCCCTCAGAGCATGCGCAGACCAGCTGGCCGGTGTGTTTACGGACATATTCAATCAATCCCTATACCAGTCTGCTGTTCCCACATGCTTCAAGAGGGCCACCATTGTTCCTGTTCCCAAGAAAGCTAAGGTAACTGAGCTAAACGACTACCGCCCCGTAGCACTCACTTCCGTCATCATGAAGTGCTTTGAGAGACTAGTCAAGGACCATATCACCTCCACCCTACCTGACACCCTAGACCCACTCCAATTTGCTTACCGCCCAAATAGGTCCACAGACGATGCAATCTCAACCACACTGCACACTGCCCTAACCCACCTGGACAAGAGGAATACCTATGTGAGAATGCTGTTCATCGACTACAGCTCGGCATTCAACACCATAGTACCCTCCAAGCTCGTCATCAAGCTCGAGACCCTGGGTCTCGACCCCGCCCTGTGCAACTGGGTACTGGACTTCCTGACGGGCCGCCCCCAGGTGGTGAGGGTAGGCAACAACATCTCCTCCCCGCTGATCCTCAACACGGGGCCCCACAAGGGTGCGTTCTGAGCCCTCTCCTGTACTCCCTGTTCACCCACGACTGCGTGGCCACGCACGCTCCAACTCAATCATCAAGTTTGCGGACGACACAACAGTGGTAGGCTTGATTACCAACAACGACGAGACTGCCTACAGGGAGGAGGTGAGGGCCCTCGGAGTGTGGTGTCAGGAAAATAACCTCACACTCAACGTCAACAAAACTAAGGAGATGATTGTGGACTTCAGGAAACAGCAGAGGGAACACCCCCTATCCACATCGATGGAACAGTAGTGGAGAGGGTAGCTAGTTTTAAGTTCCTCGGCATACACATCACAGACAAACTGAATTGGTCCACTCACACTGACAGCGTCGTGAAGAAGGCGCAGCAGCGCCTATTCAACCTCAGGAGGCTGAAGAAATTCGGCTTGTCACCAAAAGCACTCACAAACTTCTACAGATGCACAATCGAGAGCATCCTGGCGGGCTGTATCACCGCCTGGTACGGCAACTGCTCCGCCCTCAACCGTAAGGCTCTCCAGAGGGTAGTGAGGACTGCACAACGCATCACCGGTGGCAAACTACCTGCCCTCCAGGACACCTACACCACCCGTTGTTACAGGAAGGCCATAAAGATCATCAAGGACATCAACCACCCGAACCACTGCCTGTTCACCCCGCTATCATCCAGAAGGCGAGGTCAGTACAGGTGCATCAAAGCTGGGACCGAGAGACTGAAAAACAGCTTCTATCTCAAGGCCATCAGACTGTTAAACAGCCACCACTAACATTGAGTGGCTGCTGCCAACACACTGTCATTGACACTGACCCAACTCCAGCCATTTTAATAATGGGAATTGATGGGAAATGATGTAAATATATCACTAGCCACTTTAAACAATGCTACCTTATATAATGTTACTTACCCTACATTATTCATCTCATATGCATATGTATATACTGTACTCTACATCATCGACTGCATCCTTATGTAACACATGTATCACTAGCCACTTTAACTATGCCACTTTGTTTACTTTGTCTACACACTCATCTCATATGTATATACTGTACTCGATACCATCTACTGTATGCTGCTCTGTACCATCACTCATTCATATATCCTTATGTACATATTCCTTATCCCCTTACACTGTGTATAAGACAGTAGTTTTGGAATTGTTAGTTAGATTACTTGTTGGTTATCACTGCATTGTCGGAACTAGAAGCACAAGCATTTCGCTACACTCGCATTAACATCTGCTAACCATGTGTATGTGACAAATAAAATTTGATTTGATTTGATTTGTGTGAAAAACTGTTGTGAGACAGGAAGCTACTGTGCACAGGAAGCTACTGTGCACAGGAAGCTACTGTGTACAGGAAGCTACTGTGTACAGGAAGCTACTGTGTACAGGAAGCTACTGTGAGACAGGAAGCTACTGTGAGACAGGAAGCTACTGTGTACAGGAAGCTACTGTGTACAGGAAGCTACTGTGAGACAGGAAGCTACTGTGCACAGGAAGCTACTGTGTACAGGAAGCTACTGTGTACAGGAAGCTACTGTGTACAGGAAGCTACTGTGCACAGGAAGCTACTGTGCACAGGAAGCTACTGTGTACAGGAAGCTACTGTGTACAGGAAGCTACTGTGAGACAGGAAGCTACTGTGAGACAGGAAGCTACTGTGAGACAGGAAGCTACTGTGTACAGGAAGCTACTGTGTACAGGAAGCTACTGTGTACAGGAAGCTACTGTGTACAGGAAGCTACTGTGCACAGGAAGCTACTGTGCACAGGAAGCTACTGTGTACAGGAAGCTACTGTGCACAGGAAGCTACTGTGTACAGGAAGCTACTGTGTACAGGAAGCTACTGTGTACAGGAAGCTACTGTGCACAGGAAGCTACTGTGTACAGGAAGCTACTGTGTACAGGAAGCTACTGTGCACAGGAAGCTACTGTGCACAGGAAGCTACTGTGTACAGGAAGCTACTGTGTACAGGAAGCTACTGTGTACAGGAAGCTACTGTGTACAGGAAGCTACTGTGAGACAGGAAGCTACTGTGTACAGGAAGCTACTGTGCACAGGAAGCTACTGTGCACAGGAAGCTACTGTGTACAGGAAGCTACTGTGCACAGGAAGCTACTGTGCACAGGAAGCTACTGTGCACAGGAAGCTACTGTGCACACTGTGGAAGCTACTGTGCACAGGAAGCTACTGTGCACAGGAAGCTACTGTGTACAGGAAGCTACTGTGTACAGGAAGCTACTGTGTACAGGAAGCTACTGTGTACAGGAAGCTACTGTGTACAGGAAGCTACTGTGCACAGGAAGCTACTGTGCACAGGAAGCTACTGTGAGACAGGAAGCTACTGTGTACAGGAAGCTACTGTGTACAGGAAGCTACTGTGTACAGGAAGCTACTGTGTACAGGAAGCTACTGTGTACAGGAAGCTACTGTGCACAGGAAGCTACTGTGCACAGGAAGCTACTGTGTACACATGTCAGATGTTTTGAGGCTTCCGCTCTTCTTGAGGTCAGACAGTCTGCAAGGCTAGTGTTCTCCTTTCTGTCGTTAAAGCCTTTTGATCTGATATCTATTGGCAATTTACAGCTGAATGAAATGACCAGGACTGAACCGGACTCCGATGAACACTTTGTGGGGTCTATAATAGCAAATCATTTCTAGCAGATCATTTCTACCCTAAAACGTCAGGAAGTCTCAACTCTTTTTGTAACGAGAACGGAAACATATACTGCACTAATAAAAAATAAAAAAAATTGTGTGACATGTCTGTTTTTTTTTTACAAATCATCTTGGCTGACATATATATTTTTTACCTTTATTTAACTAAAGGTAAAAATAACAAATTCTTATTTTCAATGATGGCCTGGGAACAGTGGGTTAACTGTCTTGTTCAGGGGCAGAACAACAGATTTGTACCATGTCAGCTCGGGGATTTGAACTTACAACCTTCCGGTTACTAGTCCAACGCTCTAACCACTAGGCTACCCTGCCACCCTGATATAATACAGACAGTTTATAGACAAGACTCTATACCAACTACTAAGATGTATCATAACTGCTCTATTACCCGAAGCAATCATGAAGGTGGCGTCCTTCAACGTCAGAAGATTGGGCTGATAAGTGATAAGTGATAAGTGATAAGTGATAAGTGATAAGTGGCTGATAAGTGATAAGTGATAAGTGATAAGTGATAAGTGGCTGATAAGTGATAAGTGATAAGTGATAAGTGGCTGATAAGTGATAAGTGATAAGTGATAAGTGGCTGATAAGTGATAAGTGATAAGTGATAAGTGATAAGTGATAAGTGGCTGATAAGTGATAAGTGATAAGTGATAAGTGGCTGATAAAAACGTCATGAAATATCTCATCAAGGTGCTTATTCTCTCATTGTTCTGGAAATACATTCTCTATTCATACTTAATATTTAACATTGAGTCTGTCAGTATATTCTATTTAATTCATTCCCGTTCCATTCTATTCCATATGGCCAGATTGTGTCCCGCTACAGTGTCTTCTTGATCCTAGAAGTGGTTGATAGGACTGGCCAGGCCATGACAACGTTCCTTAAAGAGCTGAATGACACAAGGTATTTTCTCCATCTCTGACCTAAAACATACAATAATACCTGGATCCCTAGCAATTCTCCTGTATACATGTCATATATCCACATCTATATAATACAGTGATTAATACCTTACTGTTGTAATCCATGCCACTGAAGAAAAAGGCATTTAAGCAATAAGGCACAAGGGGGTTTGTGGTATATGGCCAATATACCACTACTAAGGGCTGTTCTTATGTATAACACAACGCAGAGTGCCTGGACACAGCCCTTAGCCATGGTATATTGCCCATATACCACAAACCCCCGAGGTGTCTTATTGCTATTATAAACTGGTTACCAACTTAATTACAGCAGTAAAAATAAATGCTTTGTCATACCAATGATATACGGTCAGATATACCACGGCCGTCGGCCAATCAGCATTCAGGGTTGGAACCACCCAGTTTATAATATGTGTTATATCCTTTTGGCAGGGCCAACAAGAAGCATCCTTACACCATGGTGAAGAGTACCAGACTGGGGCGTGACACCTACAAGGAACAGTTTGTTTTCCTCTACAGGTACTGACACAATGTGTTGTTAGACAAGCTTACAATTGGCTCATTCACCCCCCCCCCCCTCGTCTCCCCTGTAACTATTCCCCAGGTCATTGCTGTAAATGAGAATGTAGGAGGATGAGAATTATGAGTATGAGAAAATAAAAATAAAAGACAACAAAATCCGATTTCACTTACATTGAGGCTTATCTAAGATCTGAAATTAACTGATCATTTTAGATAATAATGAAGAAGTTTACATAAACAGCAATGGGGACCTGATCCTAGATCAGTTTTCCCACTCAGGGACACTGTGAATACGAGCCCTGTAGATGAACGTGAACACGTGTAGGAGACCTGATCCTAGATCAGTTTTCCTACTCAGGGACACTATGAATACGGGCCCTGTAGATGAACGTGAACACGTTTAGGAGACCTGATCCTAGATCAATATTCCTACTCAGGGACACTATGAATACGGGCCCTGTAGATGAACGTGAACACGTTTAGGAGACCTGATCCTAGATCAATATTCCTACTCAGGGACACTGTGAATACGGGCCCTGTAGATGAACGTGAACACGTGTAGGAGACCTGATCCTAGATCAATATTCCTACTCAGGGACACTGTGAATACGGGCCCTGTAGGGACACTGATCCTAGAATATCCTAGATCAATATTCCTACTCAGGGACACTGTGAATACGGGCCCTGTAGATGAACGTGAACACGTGTAGGAGTGTAGATCAATATTCCTACTCAGAGACCTGATCCTAGATCAATATTCCTACTCAGGGACACTGTGAATACGGGCCCTGTAGATGAACGTGAACACGTGTAGGAGACCTGATCCTAGATCAATATTCCCACTCAGGGACACTGTGAATACGAGCCCTGTAGATGAACGTGAACACGTGTAGGAGACCTGATCCTAGATCAGTATTCCTACTCAGGGACACTGTGAATACGGGCCCTGAAGATGAACGTGATAAGCTGTAAATTGACAGATGCCTCATGTATTGTTGGTGCCAGAGAGGACCATGTGAAGCTGACTGACAGCTATCAGTATAAGGACAACCAGGTGGGAGACGAGGACGCCTTCGCTAGAGAGCCTTACATCCTCCGCTTCACCTGTCGCAATACAGGTAGTATTATAGTAATGTCTTCACTAGAGAGCCCTGTTTCACCTGTCTCAATACAGGTAGTATTATAGTAATGTCTTCACTAGAGAGCCATGTTTCACCTGTCTCAATACAGGTAGCATTATAGTAATGTCTTCACTAGAGAGCTCTGTTTCACCTGTCTCAATACAGGTAGCATTATAGTAATGTCTTCACTAGAGAGCCCTGTTTCACCTGTCTCAATACAGGTCGTATTATAGTAATGTCTTCACTAGAGAGCTCTGTTTCACCTGTCTCAATACAGGTAGTATTATAGTAATGTCTTCACTAGAGAGCCCTGTTTCACCTGTCTCAATACAGGTAGTATTATAGTAATGTCTTCACTAGAGAGCTCTGTTTCACCTGTCTCAATACAGGTAGTATTATAGTAATGTCTTCACTAGAGAGCCCTGTTTCACCTGTCTCAATACAGGTAGTATTATAGTCATGTCTTCACTAGAGAGCCCTGTTTCACCTGTCTCAATACAGGTAGTATTATAGTCATGTCTTCACTAGAGAGCTCTGTTTCACCTGTCTCAATACAGGTAGTATTATAGTAATGTCTTCACTAGAGAGCTCTGTTTCACCTGTCTCAATACAGGTAGTATTATAGTAATGTCTTCACTAGAGAGCTCTGTTTCACCTGTCTCAATACAGGTAGTATTATAGTAATGTCTTCACTAGAGAGCCATGTTTCACCTGTCTCAATACAGGTAGTATTATAGTAATGTCTTCACTAGAGAGCCCTGTTTCACCTGTCTCAATACAGGTAGTATTATAGTCATGTCTTCACTAGAGAGCTCTGTTTCACCTGTCTCAATACAGGTAGTATTATAGTAATGTCTTCACTAGAGAGCTCTGTTTCACCTGTCTCAATACAGGTAGTATTATAGTAATGTCTTCACTAGAGAGCTCTGTTTCACCTGTCTCAATACAGGTAGTATTATAGTAATGTCTTCACTAGAGAGCCCTGTTTCACCTGTCTCAATACAGGTAGTATTATAGTAATGTCTTCACTAGAGAGCTCTGTTTCACCTGTCTCAATACAGGTAGTATTATAGTAATGTCTTCACTAGAGAGCCCTGTTTCACCTGTCTCAATACAGGTAGTATTATAGTAATGTCTTCACTAGAGAGCCCTGTTTCACCTGTCTCAATACAGGTAGTATTATAGTAATGTCTTCACTAGAGAGCCCTGTTTCACCTGTCTCAATACAGGTAGTATTATAGTCATGTCTTCACTAGAGAGCCCTGTTTCACCTGTCTCAATACAGGTAGTATTATAGTCATGTCTTCACTAGAGAGCCCTGTTTCACCTGTCTCAATACAGGTAGTATTATAGTCATGTCTTCACTAGAGAGCTCTGTTTCACCTGTCTCAATACAGGTAGTATTATAGTAATGTCTTCACTAGAGAGCTCTGTTTCACCTGTCTCAATACAGGTAGTATTATAGTCATGTCTTCACGTATGTTATTATTTATTTACCATCCTCTTTAGTTCCTATTTGTATATTTATCCTATTATAGCAATACTATGGTTGTAGTAATACTATAGTATCTGAGGGGTGATAGAGACTGGTTGTAGTAATACTATAGTATCTGAGGGGTGATAGAGACTGGTTGTAGTAATACTATAGTATCTGAGGAGTGATAGAGACTGGTTGTAGTAATACTATAGTATCTGAGGGGTGATAGAGACTGGTTGGAACATCAGTAATACTATAGTATCTGAGGGGTGATAGAGACTGGTTGTAGTAATACTATAGTATCTGAGGGGTGATAGAGACTGGTTGTAGTAATACTATAGTATCTGAGGAGTGATAGAGACTGGTTGGAACATCAGTAATACTATAGTATCTGAGGGGTGATAGAGACTGGTTGTAGTAATACTATAGTATCTGAGGAGTGATAGAGACTGGTTGTAGTAATACTATAGTATCTGAGGGGTGATAGAGACTGGTTGTAGTAATACTATAGTATCTGAGGAGTGATAGAGACTGGTTGTAGTAATACTATAGTATCTGAGGGGTGATAGAGACTGGTTGGAACATCAGTAATACTATAGTATCTGAGGTGTGATAGAGACTGGTTGTAGTAATACTATAGTATCTGAGGAGTGATAGAGACTGGTTGTAGTAATACTATAGTATCTGAGGGGTGATAGAGACTGGTTGGTTCATCAGTAATACTATAGTATCTGAGGGGTGATAGAGACTGGTTGTAGTAATACTATAGTATCTGAGGGGTGATAGAGACTGGTTGTAGTAATACTATAGTATCTGAGGGGTGATAGAGACTGGTTGTAGTAATACTATAGTATCTGAGGGGTGATAGAGACTGGTTGTAGTATTACTATAGTATCTGAGGGGTGATAGAGACTGGTTGTAGTAATACTATAGTATCTGAGGGGTGATAGAGACTGGTTGTAGTAATACTATAGTATCTGAGGAGTGATAGAGACTGGTTGTTGTAATACTATAGTATCTGAGGGGTGATAGAGACTGGTTGTAGTAATACTATAGTGTCTGAGGGGTGATAGAGACTGGTTGGTTCATCAGTAATACTATAGTATCTGAGGGGTGATAGAGACTGGTTGTAGTAATACTATAGTATCTGAGGGGTGATAGAGACTGGTTGTAGTAATATTATAGTATCTGAGGGGTGATAGAGACTGGTTGTAGTATTACTATAGTATCTGAGGAGTGATAGAGACTGGTTGGTTCATCAGTAATACTATAGTATCTGAGGGGTGATAGAGACTGGTTGGTACATCAGTAATACTATAGTATCTGAGGGGTGATAGAGACTGGTTGTAGTAATACTATAGTATCTGAGGGGTGATAGAGACTGGTTGTAGTAATACTATAGTATCTGAGGGGTGATAGAGACTGGTTGGTACATCAGTAATACTATAGTATCTGAGGGGTGATAGAGACTGGTTGTAGTAATACTATAGTATCTGAGGGGTGATAGAGACTGGTTGTAGTAATACTATAGTATCTGAGGGGTGATAGAGACTGGTTGTAGTAATACTATAGTATCTGAGGGGTGATAGAGACTGGTTGTAGTAATACTATAGTATCTGAGGGGTGATAGAGACTGGTTGGTTCATCAGTAATACTATAGTATCTGAGGGGTGATAGAGACTGGTTGGTTCATCAGTAATACTATAGTATCTGAGGGGTGATAGAGACTGGTTGGTTCATCAGTAATACTATAGTATCTGAGGGGTGATAGAGACTGGTTGGTTCATCAGTAATACTATAGTATCTGAGGGGTGATAGAGACTGGTTGTAGTAATACTATAGTATCTGAGGGGTGATAGAGACTGGTTGTAGTAATACTATAGTATCTGAGGGGTGATAGAGACTGGTTGTAGTATTACTATAGTATCTGAGGGGTGATAGAGACTGGTTGTAGTAATACTATAGTATCTGAGGGGTGATAGAGACTGGTTGTAGTAATACTATAGTATCTGAGGAGTGATAGAGACTGGTTGTTGTAATACTATAGTATCTGAGGGGTGATAGAGACTGGTTGTAGTAATACTATAGTGTCTGAGGGGTGATAGAGACTGGTTGGTTCATCAGTAATACTATAGTATCTGAGGGGTGATAGAGACTGGTTGTAGTAATACTATAGTATCTGAGGGGTGATAGAGACTGGTTGTAGTAATATTATAGTATCTGAGGGGTGATAGAGACTGGTTGTAGTATTACTATAGTATCTGAGGAGTGATAGAGACTGGTTGGTTCATCAGTAATACTATAGTATCTGAGGGGTGATAGAGACTGGTTGGTACATCAGTAATACTATAGTATCTGAGGGGTGATAGAGACTGGTTGTAGTAATACTATAGTATCTGAGGGGTGATAGAGACTGGTTGTAGTAATACTATAGTATCTGAGGGGTGATAGAGACTGGTTGGTACATCAGTAATACTATAGTATCTGAGGGTGATAGAGACTGGTTGTAGTAATACTATAGTATCTGAGGGGTGATAGAGACTGGTTGTAGTAATACTATAGTATCTGAGGGTGATAGAGACTGGTTGTAGTAATACTATAGTATCTGAGGGGTGATAGAGACTGGTTGTAGTAATACTATAGTATCTGAGGGGTGATAGAGACTGGTTGGTTCATCAGTAATACTATAGTATCTGAGGGGTGATAGAGACTGGTTGGTTCATCAGTAATACTATAGTATCTGAGGGGTGATAGAGACTGGTTGTAGTAATACTATAGTATCTGAGGGGTGATAGAGACTGGTTGTAGTAATACTATAGTATCTGAGGGGTGATAGAGACTGGTTGGTACATCAGTAATACTATAGTATCTGAGGGGTGATAGAGACTGGTTGTAGTAATACTATAGTATCTGAGGGGTGATAGAGACTGGTTGTAGTAATACTATAGTATCTGAGGGGTGATAGAGACTGGTTGTAGTAATACTATAGTATCTGAGGGGTGATAGAGACTGGTTGGTACATCAGTAATACTATAGTATCTGAGGGGTGATAGAGACTGGTTGTAGTAATACTATAGTATCTGAGGAGTGATAGAGACTGGTTGTAGTAATACTATAGTATCTGAGGAGTGATAGAGACTGGTTGTAGTAATACTATAGTATCTGAGGGGTGATAGAGACTGGTTGGTACATCAGACGTTAATGGTTATCTGTAGGAGCCAGATGGCTTTGGGATGTGCTGAGTGGACGGGAGGAAGTCACAGGATTGTTATAGGGGATACAGGTGGAGAGTTTTGGATTAGGCATCAAGGGGGTTGAGGTCAGGTCAGGTCACCTTAAGGGAGGAGGAATGGTTTAACCCTATCACTTCCTCTTCCTGTCGAACCATAACAGATCTAAAGTGTTGGAGAGAAGGAGGAGAGCATCTAAACTGGAGTATATATATACTGTGTTGGTGGAAACATGTTTTGTCTGAACGTATTCATCCTCTGGGAGAATTAACTTGGTTAAGCTTTCATAATGTCCGTGGAGTTTATTACTCCGAGAATTAGAACCTAACACATTTAACTCTGGCAGAGGTTCTTTTTCCTTTCTGATCAGGTGATGTGATCATGAATTACTCCTAAGACTGTTCACAGTAGATAACCCCTACTACGGTACCTACTCCAGACTGTTCACAGTAGACCTGGAGTTGGGTTCTAGAACAATTCCTTTCAGGATATGACCTGATTGCTTTATATCCTATAGTGCTGAAAGACCTCGTGTTGATCCCGGTGCACACCAAGCCTGAAGACTCTGTGAAGGAATTGGATGAGCTGTACGACGTGGTTAAAGTAGTGAAGAGGAAATGGAAGACTGATGTAGGTTTACTCACTAAATGCTCACCTGGGTACACACACTTCTTATTCTGAAAGTTAAGGTTCACTGACACTTTAAGGTTCAAATAGTTTCCACTCATTTGTAGTTTATTTATTCAAATACTTATTCAAATATTGTCATGTGCTACTGGAAAACCCTTTTAAAACCTCATTTTTAGCCATAATAAAGACATATTAGTGTTTAATAAAGAGCAAGCTACACAGGAACAATATTCTTAGTAAGTTGTCTCAATGTGGGACTACTAAGGACATAGAACATAAAATGTGTTCCGTATTCTAAAGTGTAACGAAAGATAACGCTTTAGAACAGGGAACACATATTGAGGTACCTTATTAGTTCCACATTGAGAACGCTCACTAAGAGTCTGTTTCTTGTGTAATTTGCACTTTATTAAATACCGTCAAATCAAATCAAATCAAATGTATTTATAAAGCCCTTCGTACATCAGCTGATATCTCAAAGTGCTGTACAGAAACCCAGCCTGAAACCCCAAACAGCAAGCAATGCAGGTGTAGAAGCACGGTGGCTAGGAAAAACTCCCTAGAAAGGCCAAAACCTAGGAAGAAACCTAGAGAGGAACCAACGATGAGGTTATTAAGTAAGCTTGATGTTTGATTAAGAAAACCCTTAATTAGGATATAATATATGACTAATAAGACATAATAAAGGCCTTATTGGCTACTTATATACACACTTATACAAATGAATAGCTAACGTGTACCTTACAGTGTTATCCACTTTTTATATCACAACATTACATCATTGTTGACAGCATTTAGCTTAAAATCAAGCGAATTATAGAAGTAATTTTTTTTTAAATATATATTTTTTAATTTCTTTGTATATTCTTTATTGTTTTCCTTTTAAAAAAATGTATTTTTTTTTCTTCATAGAAATACTTTAATGTGGTGTCACTGTTTGTGTCTCTGGCAGAACATCATGATCCTGGGCGATTTCAATGCGGACGGAAGTTATGTCACCAAGAAAGGCATGACAAATATCCGTATCCGTAGTGACAAGAAGTTCCACTGGGTGATTGGAGATGATGTGGACACCACAGCCAACACAAGCAACGACCACACCTACGACAGGTAGACCTACTCCAAATAGGTTATAGACTCAAGGTGTACGACAAAAAGGTTATGAATTGGATCAAATACATCAAACATGGTCCTCAATATAATCGTTTCTCAAAAATGTTATCCAAAAGAACCCTATGAAATTAATAGAAATGGTTCATTGTTAAGCAAAGTTTTATAAACATATATGTTCAATATTGCAAACAGGACCTCTGAAGACACATATCATCATGTCATTTCTTTAGCCATTGTGGAATATTTTTGTTTCCTTTGCTTCCTATCAGGATTGTGATGTACGGGGATGACATGTTGGAGGCGATGGTCCCCAACTCAGCCAAGCCCTTCAACTACCACAAAGCCTTTCACTTATCTGAAGCTATGGTGCGCCATATTTCCTCTTTCAGACATCTGTTTTCCATCTTGGACTAAAAACATTTTCAATTGAGATGTTTTTTTTTTATAGTGTTTTTAGGTAATCCCTTACTACATAAATATTTCACTCCCTCAAATGATGCAGGCTTTGAGTATCAGTGACCACTACCCTGTAGAGGTGGAGCTGACGACGGCTGAAACTGTACCACAGAAGAAAGAGGAAAAAGAGGAAGTAGAGTCTCCCAGTGTAAACCCAATACCACGGAAGAAGAAAAGACTCGTGAGAAAGTTGATAGGGAAGTCAAAACAAGCCTAGAAATGCCTAAATGTATATAAATAATGATATTCTAACTCTGTAAATCTGTTTCTGTTTGTTTCAAATGTTTCAAGTGCTTTACTTAATAAAGACCTACATGCAATATTCTATGCAGGAAATTTTATTTTATGATAAAACATTTTCTAAGTAAACCAATCCAAGTTGTCTGTTTATCTTCATTAGAAAATATATTTTAGGTCACAAAAAAACATCTACTGGCTAACAACACAGTGTGAAACTGATGCAGCTTCAGGGCTTACAACTGTTTGTGAGTGTATTCTAACCACACTTCTGGTGGTTGACAGTGCTGCATATAGTGTACTGTAATGTACTACAGCAGACACTGCTCAGCAGGATGGAGAGAGATGACACCGTTTCTCCAAGGAGTTACCATGGAATTGTGGGCCGGTCCGCAAAAGGACAGACCTGTTTACACACTGAAAAACAATCTGGACACCGCTCTAATATCTTGTATAATGAGATATAAACTCATTATAACTAATGAGATTTAAAAAAAATAAACATCCCTTTTTCAGGACCCTGTCTTTCAAAGATAATTCGTAAAAATCAAAATAACTTCACAGATCTTCATTGTAAAGGGTTTAAACACTGTTTCCTGTTTCCTGAACCATAAACAATTAACGAACATGCACCTGTGGAACGGTCGTTAATACACTAACAGCTTACAGACAGGTAGGCAATGAAGGTCACAGTTATTAAAACTTAGGACACTAAACAGGCCTTTCTACTGACTCTGAAAAACACCAAAATTAGGATGCCCAGGGTCCCTGCACATCTGTGGCCAGGGCAATAAATTGCAATGTCATTACTGTGACACGCCTAAGACAGCACTACAGGGAGACAGGATGGCTGATCATGCTCGTAGTGGCAGACCACGTGTAACAACACCTGCACAGGATCGGTACATCCGAACATCACACCTGCGGGACAGATACAGGATGGCAACAACAACTGCCCGAGTTACACCAGGAACACACAATCCCTCCATCAGTGCTCAGACTGTCCGCAATAGGCTGAGAGAGGCTGGACTGAGGGCATGTAGGCCTGTTGTAAGGCAGGTCCTCACCAGACATCACCAGCAACAACGTCGCCTACGGGCACAATCCCACCTTTGCTGGACCAGACAGGACTGGCAAAAAGTGCTCTTCATTGACGAGTCGCGGTTTTGTCACACCAGGGGTGATGGTCGGATTCGCGTTTATCACGAAGGAATCAGCAAGGCCTGTACTCTGGAGCGGGATCGATTTGGAGGTGGAGGGTCCGTCATGGTCTGGGGCGGTGTGTCACAGCATCATCGGAATGAGCTTTTTGTCATTGCAGGCAATCTCAACACTGTGCGTTACAGGGAAGACATCCTCCTCCCTCATGTGGTACCCTTCCTGCAGGCTCATCCTGACATGACCCTCCAGCATGACAATGCCACCAGCCATACTGCTCGTTCTGTGCGTGATTAACTGCAAGACAGGAATGTCAGTGTTCTGCCATGGCCAGCTGTCACGCCCTGACCATAGAGAGCTTTTTATTTTCTATGTTGGTTAGGTTGGGATGTGACTAGAGTGGGTCATCTAGGTAATTATATTTATATGTTGGCCTGGTATGGTTCCCAATCAGAGGCAGCGGTTTATCGTTGTCTCTGATTGGGGATCATATTTAGGCAGCCATTTCCCCTTTGTGTTTTGTGGGATCATGACTTTGTATAGTTGCCTGTTAGCACTATAACAGCTTCACGTTTTGTTTTGTGCATTTATTGTTTTCTTTGAGTTTCACGTCGTAATAAAGAGGATGGAACCATATCACACTGCATCTTGGTCCACTCATTATGACGACCGTGACACCAGCGAAGAGCCCGGATCTCAATCCCATTGAGCGCATCTGGGACCTGTTGGGTTGGAGGGTGAGGGCTAGGGCCATTCCCCCCAGAAATGTCCGGGAACTTGCAGGTGCCTTGGTAGATGAGTGGGGTAACATCTCAAAGCAAGAACTGGCAAATCTGGTGCAGTCCATGAGGAGGAGATGCACTGCAGTACTTAATGCAGCTGGTGGCCACACCAGATACTAGTGACTGTTACTTTTTTTTTTTTTTTGACCCCCCCCTCCTCAGGGACACATTATTCAATTTCTGTTAGTCACATGTCTGTGGAACTTGTTAAGTTTATGTCTAAGTTGTTGAATCTTGTTATGTTCATACAAATATTTACACATGTTTAAGTTTGCTGAAAATAAACGCAGTTAATAATAATAATAATAATAATATATGCCATTTAGCAGACGCTTTTATCCAAAGCGACTTACAATCATGTGTGCATACATTCTACGTATGGGTGGTCCCGGGAATCAAACCCACTACCCTGGCGTTACAAGCGCCATGCTCTACCAACTGGTTTCTTTTTATGCTGTGTTTATATGACAAAACAGAAATTATTGTAGCCAGAAATAGTGAACTTAAGAAGTAATCAATGAGTCATAGCTAATCAAAACAAAAAAAGTGCTATTGTGCTACGCAGCTGGAAGGAGGGAGGAGAGGGAGAGAGAGAGAGGGGAGGGAGAGAGAAAATAGAGAGGGAGAAAGAGGGGTGGAGAGAGAGAGAGGGGAGGGAGAGAGAAAATAGAGAGGGAGAAAGAGGGGTGGAGAGAGAGAGGGGGGAGGGAGAGAGAGAGAGAGGAGGGAGAGAGAGAGAGGGGAGGGAGAGAGAGAGAGGGGAGGGAGAGAGAGAGAGGGGAGGGAGAGAGAGAGAGGGGAGGGAGAGAGAGAGAGAGGGGAGGGAGAGAGAAAATAGAGAGGGAGAAACAGGGGGGGAGAGAGGGTTCCCAGTGAATACCATTGTAAATACAACCCATATTTATGTTTATTTATTTTCTCTTTTATACTTTAACTATTTGCAAATCATTATAACACTGTATATAGACACATTACATTTGAAATTTCTCTATTTACTGTACATTTTTATTTCACATTTGTTTATTATCTATTTAACTTGCTTTGTCAATATAAATGTATGTTTCCCATGCCAATAAAGCCCTTTCAATTGAAATTGAGAGAGGGAGAGAGAGAGGTGGGGGAGAGAGGATGAACCGAGACAGGCAGTGTGGGGCCATGAAGAGGAGAAAGTTGAATGGGTTGTCTAACTGGTTCTGCAGTCAGAATAACATAACCACCCCCACCCTGAGGAAGGGGAGTTTATAAAGGAGGGCAGAACACCTGAGACAACTCACTGAGGTCAGATAGCCCCGCTGCTGTCCTGTCCTCTTCTGCAGCATAATTTTAATTCTCACTCGTCTCCGTCTGTGATTCTCACGTGTCTCCACCTCTCTGTCTGTGACTCTCACGTGTCTCCATCTCTCTGTCTGTGACTCTCCCTCCACCTCTCTGTCTGTGACTCTCCCTCCACCTCTCTGTCTGTGACTCTCCCTCCACCTCTCTGTCTGTGACTCTCCCTCCACCTCTCTGTCTGTGACTCTCCCTCCACCTCTCTGTCTGTGATTCTCACGCGTCTCCATCTCTCTGTCTGTGACTCTCCCTCCACCTCTCCATCTCTCTGTCTGTGACTCTCCCTCCACCTCTCCATCTCTCTGTCTGTGACTCTCCCTCCACCTCTCCATCTCTCTGTCTGTGACTCTCCCTCCACCTCTCCATCTCTCTGTGACTCTCCCTCCACCTCTCCATCTCCCCTTCCACCATGAGCCTGAGGTCCAAGCGTATCAGCAGCTCCAGTGATTCTGTGCGGAGACACAGCGGGGTCTTCGGTGGCATGTCCCTGGGTAGCAGCTCTCTGTACGCGGGGGGCTCAAACGGCCACCACAGCAGTCCTTTCCACTCAGTCTCTGTCAACAGGAGCCTGCTGGCCCCCCTTAACCTGGAGATCGACCCCAACCTACAGGTGACTCGCATCCATGAGAAAGAGCAGATCAAGGGCCTCAACAACCGATTCGCATCCTTCATTGATAAGGTATGTAGTCATCACTGAGAATTATTAGGTTACATCCCAATGTCTATACTAGCATACAGCTTTGCTTGTTTGCCCAATACATTCATTCAAGGATTTATTTTTAATTATTTTTAAACCTTTATTTAACTAGGCAAGTCAGTTAAGAACAAATTCTTATTTACAATGACGGTCAAACCCGTAAACTCCCCTAACCCGGACGACGCTGGGCCAATTGTGCGCCGCCCCATGGGTCTCTCAATCATGGCTGGTTGTGAGTGATACAGCCTGGAATCGAACCAGGGTGTCTGTAGTGACACCTCTAGGACTGAGATGCAGAACCTTAGACTGCTGCGCCTCTCGGGAGCCCCTAGTACACAAGCTACTTTGGTTTTAGTTATCATCACATAACATCATCATCACCACTCGGGAGCCCCTACTACAACAAGCTACTCATCACCACTCAGGAGCCCCTACTACAACAAGCTACTCATCACCACTCAGGAGCCCCTACTACAACAAGCTACTCATCACCACTCAGGAGCCACTACTACACAAGCTACTCATCACCACTCAGGAGCCCCTACTACAACAAGCTACTCATCACCACTCAGGAGCCCCTACTACAACAAGCTACTCATCACCACTCAGGAGCCCCTACTACAAAAAGCTACTTCGGTTTTAGTTATCATCATATAACAGCATCATCACCACTCGTTGTAGGTATGTAAATTGTGTCTGAAATGCAAATGTACTCCAGCAGTATTTTTATGAGAATTGGGGGTGCCACACAGCAGTAAACCTGTTTAGTATATATATATATATACAAAAGTATGTGGACACCCCTTCAAATTAGTGGATTTGGCTATTTCAGCCACACACGTTGCTGACAGGTGTATAAAATCGAGCACGCAGCCATGCAATCTCCATAGACAAACATTGGCAGTAGAATGGTCTGTACTGAAGAGCCCAGTGACATTCAACGTGGCACCGTCATAGAATGCCACCTTTCCAACAAGTCGGTTCGTCAAATTTCTGCCCTGCCAGAGCTGCCCCTCGGTCAACTGTATGTGCTGTTATTGTAAAGTGGAAACGTCTAGGAGCATCAACAGGCTCAGCTTGCGAAGTGATAGGTCAAACAAGCTCACAGAACGGGACCGTCGTGCAACACTCACTACCGATTTCCAAACTGCCTCTGGAAACAACATCAGCACAATACGTGTTTTTGTCGTGTAAAGCTCTCAGCCATATTGGACTCTGGATCGATGGAAATGCGGATATCATTTTGACTTGAGCTAAACCATGAAAACAAAGTCACCTGCTCTTTCACAGCCGTGGTCACTGATACACGACTCAGCTTGCATTACAATTCCCCTTTCTCACGGAGTGGGTAACAGAGTCACAATAGAGGCTTTGTGCCTGTTCTACGCTACGGATCACCAGCTCTACAGCTCTGGGTTTCCTGTAATAACAAGCTCCTATTCCTCTCAGAAGGTAGCCTGGACCTGAGATATCTTGACACAAATCATGCCCTAATGGTGTGATTCACTTGGAATGCAAAGTCCATTCAAAGACATCAAATGACAAGTCAAATACATTTAAAGACATCAAATGACAAGTCAAATACATTTAAAGACATCGAATAACAAGACAAATACATTTAAAGACATCGAATAACCAGTCAAATACATTTAAAGACATCGAATAACCAGTCAAATACATTTAAAGACATCGAATAACAAGACAAATACATTTAAAGACATCGAATAACAAGTCAAATACATTTAAAGACATCGAATAGGTCAAATACGTGTAAAGTCCTATGTCCTATATCTCTCAGCTCGGTGGTAACCTGATTAAAAACTGATCAGACGTGGTGTGATCATCCTGAAGATTCCCTGAAGTGTTTTTGGAAGGGAGCTTTTGTGTTGATCGCAGACGGACGATGGGAAGAGAATACTGAGACCTTGGGCTTGAAATAGATCCTAGAGAGATCTCAGTCAGTTGTAGCTGTTAATAAAACCAGAATAATTCACTTAACATGTAAGCACTGTTGTCTACAGTGTTATCCATTGTAATATAGTCTGGGGAGATTGCTTCAGATTGCTTCTGATTGCTTCAAAGGTCTATTAATTAAACAGACCACTCCAAGCCCATACATTACTGCAGAAAACATGTTTGGAAAGTAAAGAGCCTCAATGACATATCAAGACAAAAATATTGTAGCAATTTGAGGTGGCTAGTCCAACCAGGACTTGGACCCAGGTCCCTGCGACTGTCAGTTCAGACTTAAGCCATTACACCAAGGGGTGTAGAACCAAGACAACGTCTTGTACCAAGGTCTCTATTAAAGTTTCTACAATGTATATGTATAGTGGACTACACTCAACATCTTCCTCCCGATGCTCCCTGATGCTCCCCGATGCTCCCTGATGCTCCCGATGCTCCCTGATGCTTCCTGATGCTCCCTGATGCTTTCTGATGCTTCCTGATGCTTCCCGGTGCTCCCTGATGCTCCCTGATGCTTCCCGGTGCTCCCTGATGCTTCCTGATGCTTCCCGATGCTCCCTGATGCTCCCTGATGCTTCCTCCCGATGCTTCCCGCTTCCTGATGCTTCCTGATGCTTCCTGATGCTTCCTGATGCTTGGACTGTTGCGACTATTTCATCAGCTACGGGCATTTCTCTCTCTCCTCCCTTTTAGGTGTGTTTCCTGGAGCAGCAGAACAAGGTGTTAGAGACTAAGTTTGACCTGCTGCACGGTAAGCAGACGGGCCGCTCCAACATCGAGCCGCTGTTCGAGGCCTACATGGCCAACCTGCGTCGCCAGATGGACCTGGTCAACAACGACAAGACCAAGCTGGACGGAGAGCTGAGGAACATGCAAGGTCTGGTGGAGGACTTCAAACACAAGTAGGAGCCTGTCTGGAGGGAGGCAGGGAGGGAGGGAGGGAGGGGGGGACATGCAGGGGCTGGTGGGGGACTTCAACCACAAAAAGTCTCAGTAGCCTTAAACAGATTTGTAAGCAATTGAGACAGAGCCAACCTGTCTATTAAACCCTAAATGATGTATGCCAGAACCTTGCTTCCATGACCTAATTCAATATCTGGTCACCTGTTCTTCTTACCTAGATACGAAGATGAGATCAACAAGAGAAACAATCTGGAGAACGAATTTGTGATCCTGAAAAAGGTGAGAACATCACAGTTCCTCAGTGATACCTGATTTGTGTTTTAATTGTGCGGTCTCTGAAGTTCAACGTACATGTCTTCTGGACTACAATACCATACTATACCATACAACTTGATGTTGTAATCAGTGATACAGTGCAGCACCATGGGAGTGAGGGTGAGTTATTAAACAAGCACTGCAGAGGAAAAAAGACACAGCAAGGCAGAGACAACAATAGCTAGTATGAGCAAACCTACCCCACCTTCTACGAGATGAAAAAACGTTAAGCTCGTAAGATATCATATCACCACTGGACAAGAACTGAGCGTGCAGTGTGTAAGGGGAGACAGAGAAAATCTCAACCAACCACGATCAAAGACAATTTCAACCTAACTCATAGCTTTGCAATCCGTCTAAATTGTTCCTGGTATGTTTCGCCAAACAGTGGTAGTTACATTTGAGTCATATAGCAGACGCTCTTATCCAGATCAATTTGGATTAAGTGCCTCGCTCAAGGGCACATCGGCAGATGTTTCACCTAGTCGGCTCAGGGATTCAAACCAGCAACCTTTTGGTTACTGACCCAATGCTCTTAACCGCTAGCCTACGAGTAACTACAGTTTGTTGTCCTTTCAGGATGTGGACTCAGCATACCTGGTGAAGGCAGACCTGGAAAACAAGGGAGGAGCTCTGACTGATGAGATAAACTTCCTCAGGTCCATCTATGAGGAGGTAAGGTCACTACTGTATTTACTGTATTTACAATACAATACAATATATTACAATACAATACAATATATTACAATACAATATATTACAATACAATATATTTCAATACATTACAATATATTAAAATGCAATACATTACAATACAAAACAATATATTACAATACATTACAATATATTACAATACATTACAATATATTACAATACATTACAATACAAAACAATATATTACAATACATTACATTACAATACAATATTATACAATACATTACAATATATTACAATACAATACAATATATTACAATACAATATCTTCCAATACAATATATTACAATACATTACAATATATTACAATATATTACAATACAACACAATACATTACAATACAATACATTACAATATATTACAATACAATACATTACAATGCAATACTATATTACAATACAATATATTACAGTACAATATATTACAATACATTACAATGCAATATATTACAATACAATATATTGCAATACAATGCAATATAATATATTACAATACAATGCAATACAATACAATACATATTACAGTACAATGTATTGAAAATACAATACATTACAATACAAAATATTACCATACAATAAAGTATTATACAATACATTATAATACAATACAATATATTAAAATACAATATAATATCTTACAATACAAAATATTACAATACAATATATTACAATACAATAGAATATATTACAATACAATTTATTACAATACAATACTATATATTTCAATACAATACAATACAAAATATTACAATACAATATAATATATTACAATACAATATTTTACAATACAATACAATGTATAACAATACAATATAATATATTACAATACAATACATTACAATATCTTAAAATACAATATTATACAATACAATACATTACAATATATTACAATACAATACATTACAATATATTACAATACAATACATTACAATGCAATAATATATTACAATACAATATATTACAGTACAATACAATACAAAATATTACAATACAATGCAATATAATAGATTACAATACAATATATTACAATACAATACAATATATTACAATACAAAATATCACCAAACAATATAGTACAATACAATACAAAATATCACCAAACAATATAGTACAATACAATACAATATATTACAATACAATATATTACATTACAATATATTACAATTCAATACACAAGTAGCCCTGTATGTCTGCAGGCAGTTGGTGAAAGGTTGTAGGTTCAAATTCGGCAAGGGGCGGCAGGGTAGCCTAGTGGTTTGAGCGTTTGACTAGTAACCGGAAGGTTGCAAGTTCAAACCCCCGAGCTGACAAGGTACAAGTCTGTCGGTCTGCCCCTGAACAGGCAGTTAACCCACTGTTCCTAGGCCGTCATTGAAAATAAGAATTTGTTCTTAACTGACTTGCCTGCTTAAATAAAGGTTAAATAAATAAATAAAAACGGATCACAAACAAAACAAATGTATGAACACACTGTACTGTTAGAATGTTTGTTTCCATCCAGGAGCTGCGTGAGATGCAGGCCAGCATCAGGGACACCTCTGTGGTGGTGCAGATGGACAACAGTCGAGACCTCAACATGGACCAGATAGTGGCTGACGTCAAGGCTCAGTACGAAGACATTGCTACCAAAAGCCGAGAGGAGGCTGAGATGTGGTACAAATCCAAGGTGAACAACAGTTGACTATTCTAGGATTTAAGTGGTTAAAAAGAGGATTTTTTGGTCTTACTACATTGAAATCAATATTATATTACAATACAATACATTACAATATCTTAAAATACAATACAATATACTACTGAGCCATAGTTGCTGGAACCATTCAGCCAGGCTAGAACAAGGACTGGAATGATAGCTAAACAGACTGGTAGCCAGGCTAGACCAAGGAGTGGAATGATAGCTAAACAGACTGGTAGACAGGCTAGACCAAGGAGTGAAATGATAGCTAAGCAGACTGGTAGCCAGGCTAGACCAAGGAGTGGAATGATAGCTAAACAGACTGGTAGCCAGGCTAGACCAAGGAGTGGAATGTTAGCTAAACAGACTGGTAGCCAGGCTAGACCAAGGAGTGGAATGATAGCTAAACAGACTGGTAGCCAGGCTAGACCAAGGAGTGGAATGATAGCTAAACAGACTGGTAGCCAGGCTAGACCAAGGAGTGGAATGATAGCTAAACAGACTGGTAGCCAGGCTAGACCAAGGAGTGGAATGATAGCTAAACAGACTGGTAGCCAGGCTAGACCAAGCAGTGGAATGATAGCTAAACAGACTGGTAGCCAGGCTAGACCAAGGAGTGGAATGATAGCTAAACAGACTGGTAGCCAGGCTAGACCAAGGAGTGGAATGATAGCTAAACAGACTGGTTGCCAGGCTACAAGACAAGTGGTCTCAGGACCTTTAAGTAATGCATCATGTTCTTTTCCCTCAGTTTAACCAGATGGCCGTCCAGGCCATGCAGTACGGAGACGAGCTGAGGAACACCAAGGGAGAGATAGCAGAAATCAACCGCTTGATCGGCCGTCTGCAGAGTGAGATAGAAGCTGTCAAAAGACTGGTAGTTTGTTCACTTCTTCAACTCAGTTCACTTATGGTTCGGACCGCTTTGAGGCACGGTAATATCAAACAATGGATGCAGCACCCTGTTGAACGGGATCTACTTTATGGGATAAAAGATTCAGAAGCTATGCCACGGAGTGTTGCTGCTAAGACCGTATAAATGCCATTCGGTGTGATGAGGCTTGACAGGGGGCAGTATTTTCATGTCCGGATGAAATTCATGCCCAAATTCAACTGCCTGCTACTCTTCCCCAGAAGATAAGATATGCATATTATTGGTAGATCTGGATAGAAAACACTCGGAAGTTTCTAAAACTGTTTGAATCATGTCTGTGAGTATAACATAACTTATTTAGCAGGCAAAACCCAGAGGACAAACCATTCTGACTTGTTTTTTGAGGTCACTCTCTTTTCAATGGGCTTTCATTGGGAGTCTCGATTTCTGAGGGACCTTCTTGCAGTTCCAATCGCTTCCACTGGATGTCAACAGTCTTTAGAAATTGGTTGAGGTTATTCCTTTGTGTAATGAAGAAGCACGGCCATCCAGAACGAGGGTCACTTCAAGTGTACTGTTAGATAGAGCGTGACCAGAAAGCTACCGTCAGTTTGTTTTCCTCCTGTATTGAACACAGATCATCCCATCTTCAATTTTATCGATTATTTACGTAAAAAATACCTGAAGTTGTATTAAAAAAGTAGTTTGAAATGTTTTGGCAAAGTTTACAGGTAATTTTTGAGATATTTTGTAGTCACCGGTTGGAACCGGTGTTTTTCTGGATCAAACGCGACAAATAAATGGTCATTTTGGATATATATTGACGGAATTAATCGAACAAAATGACCATTTGTGATGTTTATGGGACAGATATTGGAGTGCCAACAAAAGAAGCTCGTCAAAGGTAAGGCATGAATTATATTTTTATTTCTGCGTTTTGTGTCGCGCCTTTCAGGGTTGAAATATGCTTCTCTCTCTTTGTTTACTATGGCGCTATACTCAGATAATAGCATCGTTTGCTTTCGCCGAAAAGCTGGATTCACAACAAGTGTAGCTTTAATTTGCTATCTTGCTTGTGTGATTTCATGAAAGTCAGATTTTTATAGTAATTTGTTTGAATTTGGCGCTCTGCATTTTCACTGGCTTTTGGCCAGGTGGGACGCTACCACATATCCCAGAGAGGTAAGCAAGTACTGACATGGACTTAATGCAGCCGTAACCCTGGTGTTGATGTCACATGGCGTGCCAACCTGGAGAACCAGATAGCCGAGGCTGAGAGGCCGGGGGGGAGCTGTCTGTGGAAGTGGCGAAGTCTCTAACCTAACTCTAACTATACATATCTATAATGTAGCGAGCCAACCTGGAGGACCAGATAGCCGAGGCTGAGAGGCCGGGGGGAGCTGGCTGTGAAGGAGGCGAAGTCTCTAACCTAACTCTAACTATACATATCTATAATGTAGCGAGCCAACCTGGAGGACCAGATCGCAGAGGCTGAGAGGCCGGGGGGGAGCTGGCTGTGAAGGAGGCGAAGTCTCTAACCTAACTCTAACTATACATATCTATAATGTAGCGAGCCAACCTGGAGGACCAGATAGCCGAGGCTGAGAGGCCGGGGGGGAGCTGGCTGTGAAGGAGGCGAAGTCTCTAACCTAACTCTAACTATACATATCTATAATGTAGCGAGCCAACCTGGAGGACCAGATAGCCGAGGCTGAGGGCCGCGGGGAGCTGGCTGTGAAGGAGGCCCAGTCCAGGATCAGAGATCTGGAGGATGCTCTGCAGAGGGCCAAGCAGGACATGGCCAGACAGCTCAGAGACTACCAAGACCTGATGAACATCAAGCTGGCCCTGGACATAGAGATAGCCACCTACAGAAAACTACTGGAGGGAGAGGAGGACAGGTAAGGAGGGGGAGGACAGGTATGGAGGAGGAGGACAGGTAAGGAGGGGGAGGACAGGTATGGAGGAGGAGGACAGGTATGGAGGGGGATGACAGGTATGGAGGGAGAGGAGGACAGGTAATGAGGGGGAGGACAGGTATGGAGGAGGAGGACAGGTATGGAGGGGGATGACAGGTATGGAGGGAGAGGACAGGTATGGAGGGTGAGGACAGGTATGGAGGAGGAGGACAGGTATGGAGGGGGATGACAGGTATGGAGGGAGAGGACAGGTATGGAGGGAGAGGAGGACAGGTATGAAGGAAGAGGAGGACAGTTATTAAGGGAGAGGAGGACAGGTATGGAGGGGGAGGACAGGTATGGAGGAGGAGGACAGGTATGGAGGGAGAGGACAGGTATGAACGGATGGGATGCCAGTTATTAAGAGAGAGGAGGACAGGTATGGAGGGGGAGGAGGACAGGTATGGAGGGGGAGGACAGGTATGGAGGGAGAGGAGGACAGGTATGAAGGGGGAGGACAGTTATGGAGGGAGAGGACAGGTATGAAGGGAGAGGACAGGTGTGGAGGGAGAGGACAGGTATGAAGGGAGAGGACAGTTATTAAGGGAGAGGAGGACAGGTATGGGGGGAGAGGAGGACAGGTATGGAGGGAGAGGAGGACAGGTATGAAGGGAGAGGACAGGTATGAAGGGAGAGGAGGACAGGTATGAAGGGAGAGGACAGGTATGGAGGGAGAGGACAGGCATGAAGGGGGAGGACAGGTATGAAGGGAGAGGACAGGTGTGGAGGGAGAGGACAGGTATGGAGGGAGAGGACAGGTATGAAGGGGGAGGACAGGTATGAAGGGGGAGGACAGGTATGAAGGGAGAGGACAGGCATGAAGGGGGAGGACAGGTATGGAGGGAGAGGACAGGTGTGAAGGGAGAGGACAGGTATAAAGGGAGAGGACAGGTATGGAGGGAGAGGACAGGTATAAAGGGAGAGGACAGGTATGGAGGGAGAGGACAGGTATAAAGGGAGAGGACAGGTATGGAGGGAGAGGACAGGTATAAAGGGAGAGGACAGGTATGGAGGGAGAGGACAGGTATAAAGGGAGAGGACAGGTATGGAGGGAGAGGACAGGTATAAAGGGAGAGGACAGGTATGGAGGGAGAGGACAGGTATAAAGGGAGAGGACAGGTATGGAGGGAGAGGACAGGTATAAAGGGAGAGGACAGGTATGGAGGGAGAGGACAGGTATGAAGGGAGAGGTGGACAGTTATTATTATAGACACACATTATACAGTATGTATGGTGTCTATCGGTTGAGGTTCTAAACAAGGACCGAACAATGTGTGAAAAGGATTATCTGCAATATTTTCCCAAACTGAAGCAAACACACTTGTATCTATTTTTCTCTCAGGATTGGACATCAATCTATTCTCAACATCCAGTCAGTGTCCAACTACAGTAAGTAGTAAACTGTATGTACTACTGAAAGAATTTCATCAGTGAATGTACTCTATTTAATGTTATCCGTTGACTAGAATGACACTAAATGCTGTATGTTTCAGACACAAGATCAGATGTTCGGCTCTAACCAATAGACTGGCACTGTTGTGTTCTGTCCAGGTTCTAACCAATAGACTGGCACTGTTGTGTTCTGTCGTTCTGTCCAGGTTCTAACCAATAGACTGGCACTGTTGTGTTCTGTCCAGGTTCTAACCAATAGACTGGCACTGTTGTGTTCTGTCGTTCTGTCCAGGTTCTAACCAATACACTGGCACTGTTGTGTTCTGTCCAGGTTCTAACCAATAGACTGGCACTGTTGTGTTCTGTCGTTCTGTCCAGGTTCTAACCAATAGACTGGCACTGTTGTGTCCTGTCCAGGTTCTAACCAATAGACTGGCACTGTTGTGTTCTGTCGTTCTGTCCAGGTTCTAACCAATAGACTGGCACTGTTGTGTTCTGTCGTTCTGTCCAGGTTCTAACCAATAGACTGGCACTGTTGTGTTCTGTCGTTCTGTAAAGGTTCTAACCAATAGACTGGCACTGTTGTGTCCTGTCCAGGTTCTAACCAATAGACTGGCACTGTTGTGTTCTGTCGTTCTGTCCAGGTTCTAACCAATAGACTGGCACTGTTGTGTTCTGTCGTTCTGTCCAGGTTCTAACCAATAGACTGGCACTGTTGTGTTCTGTCGTTCTGTAAAAGTTCTAACCAATAGACTGGCACTGTTGTGTTCTGTCCAGGTTCTAACCAATAGACTGGCACTGTTGTGTTCTGTCGTTCTGTCCAGGTTCTAACCAATAGACTGGCACTGTTGAGTTCTGTCGTTCTGTAAAGGTTCTAACCAATAGACTGGCACTGTTGTGTTCTGTCGTTCTGTCCAGGTTCTAACCAATAGACTGGCACTGTTGTGTTCTGTCGTTCTGTCCAGGTTCTAACCAATAGACTGGCACTGTTGTGTTCTGTCCAGGTTCTAACCAATAGACTGGCACTGTTGTGTTCTGTCGTTCTGTCCAGGTTCTAACCAATAGACTGGCACTGTTGTGTTCTGTCCAGGTTCTAACCAATAGACTGGCACTGTTGTGTTCTGTCGTTCTGTCCAGGTTCTAACCAATAGAATGCCACTGTTGTGTTCTGTCGTTCTGTAAAGGTTCTAACCAATAGAATGCCACTGTTGTGTTCTGTCGTTCTGTAAAGGTTCTAACCAATAGACTGGCACTGTTGTGTTCTGTCGTTCTGTAAAGGTTCTAACCAATAGACTGGCACTGTTGTGTTCTGTCGTTCTGTCCAGGTTCTAACCAATAGACTGGCACTGTTGTGTTCTGTCGTTCTGTCCAGGTTCTAACCAATAGACTGGCACTGTTGTGTTCTGTCGTTCTGTCCAGGTTCTAACCAATAGACTGGCACTGTTGTGTTCTGTCGTTCTGTCCAGGTTCTAACCAATAGACTGGCACTGTTGTGTTCTGTCGTTCTGTCCAGGTTCTAGGAGTTTCAGTAATGGATACCACAGCAGCTCCATCGCCCCTACACCCAAGCTGCTGATTAAAACAACTGAACAAAGAGACATCTCCAGATTCAGCTCTCATTAAAAAAACCCGTTGGATCCTTCTGGCTGAGGAACCATTATATAAGAGTTTATAACAGATCTAGAGCAACTTTCTGGATGATTTTTGTCAATCTACATTCTGTAAAGAGCATGAGAGAATAGCATAAGATCATGACATGATAGATTTGTGTTTGTAGCTAGAGGAATAAAAACATTTGGTTGTTCTTACTGTAAAGAACATTTTTAAAAGATATGTATCAGTATATAAAAATACGTATTTCGAGAAACCGTTTGTCTTATTTGGCGCATATAGACTGCTATGCAACAGCTGGAATAGAGGTCAAAACCCATTTTAGTGAGACAGTAGACTAATAACAGCATCGTCCTCATGCAGCGAGATAATGGTTCTTATGGGGTCAGGAAACAGGACACCACCAACTGGGTTTGGCTATGTACTTCCTGTGTCACAGGTGCATGCTGTAGACAGGGCTAATAGAGGTGATTTTCTACTGAACATACTGAGAGTTCTGTTAAAGTTTAGAATTCATTACATTAACAAACTCCTCTTCTTCAGATAGATTATCTTTCTTTAGAAAACTGTCAAGCTTGCTCATCATATCTCCCTTTTTCTCTACGGTTCTTTAATTGCATCAGCTCTTTGGCGCTTTTAATGGCTACCACAAATGACTTTATATTTGAAAAAATTCACCATCTACTTCCATGACCCATGTCTTTTCTTAAAAAAAAACATCTTTCGCTAATGATTATCGATGAGTACTGGTCATTGTGACGTTCCTGGAGAACCTGCTCTGGTTCTGCCAGGAACAACATCACCATGTCGACTTCGGACACCGGGGGGGTTCTGCCTCGATGATGCTATTGACACTCTACGGGGATACCTGTGCACCATGTGGGGATACCTGTGCACCATGTGGGGATACCTGTGCACCATGCGGGGATACCTGTGCACCATGCGGGGATACCTGTGCACCATGCAGGGATACCGCTACATGAACAAGCAGAAAGAGCTGCAGGTCGCGGCAGAAAAACCAGGAAGTAGAGGCCCTCAGTCGATAGAGGCCTGGATCGTTTGTCCACAAACTCATGGACATTTCTATTTCTCTCAATAGACTTCAAAATGATAATATTTGGGTATTGATCGTGTGATCAACTGTTTTGTGTAGTTAAAGAATGAGAATGTCTCCAGTCTCTTTATCCTCATGGTCCTGGACTTGACCCTTTAGCACACAGAAGATTCCACCACAGAAGCAGATCTTTATAAACTCTACTGGATTATTTGTTAAGTTATTAAATGCCTAAATATGTAATTAAATAAAGTTAAGTGTAAAATCCCTCTCCTATTATATCTCATATTTCATTTTTATATGCCATTTAGCAGACGCTTTTATCCAAAGCGACTTACAGTCATGTGTGCATACATTCTTTATCCTCATGGGTGGTCCCTTTAGCACACAGGGATCAGAACCCACTACCCTGGATTATTTGTTAAGTTATTAAATGCTCTACCAACTGAGCTACAGAAGGACCATTCATCCCGATCATTTCTCGGGATACACTGAAGCACGGTTTGGGTGGTGGGTTATTGTCATTTTACAACCGTTAATATGAATAAAAACATATCTTTCACAAACATTTATTTGTTTATTTATTTAAAAAAAATATATACAGTAATAACTTTAGTTCAACTGACAAAACAGGGAGAGAACATCCTCCCCAACAAACTGCTGCATTACATTAAAAAGTGGAATAAAAATTTAAACAGTCAGACCCCATTCTATGGACAATGGAATGAAAATACAGTCAGACCCCATTCTATGGACAATTGAATAAAAATACAGTCATACCCCATTCTATGGACACAATGGAATGAAAATACAGCCAGACCCCATTCTATGGACACAATGGAATGAAAATACAGTCAGACCCCATTCTATGGACACAATGCAATGAAAATAGAGTCAGACCCATAGACTTGACACAAGGGAATTAAACAAGTGTTTTTAATCAGTTAAATGTAATCCGTTTTGATTCTATGAGTCACGGTGGTGTCTGTCTATTCATTCATCGTCTGTTGTCATAGTCAATAGTACTGTGTTGGCTCAGATATGCCTGATTCTCACTATAGGGCCGACCTGAATAGTACTGTGTTGGCTCAGATATGCCTGATTCTCACTATAGGGCTGACCTGAATAGTACTGTGTTGGCTCAGATATGCCTGATTCTCACTATAGGGCTGACCTGAATAGTACTGTGTTGGCTCAGATGTGCCTGATTCTCACTATAGGGCTGACCTGAATAGTACTGTGTTGGCTCAGATGTGCCTGATTCTCACTATAGGGCTGACCTGAATAGTACTGTGTTGGCTCAGATGTGCCTGATTCTCACTATAGGGCTGACCTGAATAGTACTGTGTTGGCTCAGATATGCCTGATTCTCACTATAGGGCCGACCTGAATAGTACTGTGTTGGCTCAGATATGCCTGATTCTCACTATAGGGCTGACCTGAATAGTACTGTGTTGGCTCAGATATGCCTGATTCTCACTATAGGGCTGACCTGAATAGTACTGTGTTGGCTCAGATATGCCTGATTCTCACTATAGGGCCGACCTGAATAGTACTGTGTTGGCTCAGATATGCCTGATTCTCACTATAGGGCTGACCTGAATAGTACTGTGTTGGCTCAGATATGCCTGATTCTCACTATAGGGCCGACCTGAATAGTACTGTGTTGGCTCAGATATGCCTGATTCTCACTATAGGGCTGACCTGAATAGTACTGTGTTGGCGCAGATATTTTCCTTTCTTTTTGACATGGTCCTTTCCAGTACAGTTCCGACAACTAGTGGCTGCCCAGTGTAACCAGGCGAGACATATTGGACTCAGTGGTCAGCCCTATACTGTGAATCTGACAGCGGACTCCTCCTTTCTTGTGTCACCAACTGCTGCTGCTGCTGCTGCTACGTATCTGTTGTGGCCAGGTTATAGTGGCGACGGCGTGACCGTTGGTACCGTTCTCTACTTTAGGAGAGAACGCCATTTTAACCCCCTTGTTATTGGTACCGTTGGTGTCCACCTCCTCCTCGGAGCTGCTCTCAACATCACTGCGGTCATCCTTAGAAACCTGTCAGACAGACAGGAAATACAATGTTACGATTCAAAGTGACACAATGGATATTTCCAGAAGTATCCGGTAGTAGTGCACGTTTTTTTTGACACAATGGAATGAAAATACAGTCAGGCCCCATTCTGTGGACACAATGGAATGAAAATAGAGTCAGACCCCATTCTATGGACACAATGGAATGAAAATACAGTCAGGCCCCATTCTGTGGACACAATGGAATGAAAATAGAGTCAGACCCCATTCTATGGACACAATGGAATGAAAATACAGTCAGACCCCATTCTGTGGACACAATGGAATGAAAATACAGTCATAGTAAAAAAAAAAATTACACATAAAATGACGTTTAGTTTTTTAACTATGGATATTATTACCCAAAGAATAGAACGCAGTTACACAGGATAAACCGATACATTAAGGAATGGACATTTTGTACAAGTATCGGCTGATGGCGACTATGTAGTTGGCAGAACACTCTGACCGACGCATCACAAATGAACTCCGTAGACATTTAGCTCGACAGCCTGAAAACATGTTACCAGTTCTTAAAAAGATTCATGCACTTAATCTTCATTATTTATTTACAAATACATAAATAACATTAGAATATCTTCATATATAAATTAATTTCTGGTCAACAACAAAAAATTAAAATAGATAAGACTTCCCTTAATGAATTCTGACTCCAAAACCTGCACATGCTCGCAAGTGCCACAAGATGGGAGTTTAAAGGAGCATGTAGAATCTGACGAGCCCGTCTGGCTCATATGCATAAAGCCACAAACACATGAACAACAATGACATTGACAGACTGCAAACAGCAGAGCAGAGAAGGTAGTTGTCAATCTGGTGGGAAGTGAGCTGACAAACCGGAAGATATTTCCTGCAGCTGTGCACTTGAGCAAGGCACTTCACCCCCCCCCCCCCCCCCAATAACAACAGCTCCCCGCACCTCTCCCCAAAAACCTGTATATGTATGTGTGTCTTTCAGAGGGGTTGGGTTCAAAGTGGAAGTCAAATTTCGTTTGGACCTTGTGTGCAATTGACCGAAGGTTAGACGGATCTTAAATCGTAGTTAAGACAGTAAAGCAAGGACAAGTGAAGTGGAGAATAAGGACTGAGGAGACAGATGGAGACGGGACCCAAGAGAGGAAACAACCCACCTCTGCAGAGAGAAGGACAGCGATTCAAAACATGAAGAGGAAGAAAGCATTGAACAAACACAGATGAAATGTTACCTATAGCTTCTACACTCATAGCATTTTAATTTTTTTTTAAATTTTTTATCTTTATTTAACTCAGCATATCAGTTAAGAACAAATTCTTATTTTCAATGACGGCCTAGGAACAGTGGGTTAACTGCCTTGTTCAGGGGGCAGAACGACAGATTTGTACCTTGTCAGCTCGGGGATTCGAACATGCAACCTTTCGGTTACTAGTCCAACCACTAGGCTACCCTGCCGCCCCTTTCATAACTATAGCCTGGACAGGAAGGACCTGATCCTAGATCAGCACTTCTACTCTAAGACGCTGTCTAAATACAGGCCCAGTCCTCATACAGACTGACTAGAACGCAGAGTTTTGTCCCTAACCTTGAGTCAGAGCTGTCCTACATCAATCCCACTCACCTTTCCTCTGACCATGTTAACTAGGTAGGTTATCCCAGCTATGAGGTACCTAATAGTTACCTTGGGTAGTTACACCTCACACTCACCTGTCGACATCTCACCTCTAATAGGCCAATACAGGGCATTCGGAAAGAATTCATACCCTTTCCCCTTTTCCACATTTTTGTTACTATTTGTTACTCATTCTAAAAGTGATTAAATAAATGTTTTTCCTCACCAATCTACACACAATAACCCATAATGACAAAGCGATCTTGGGAAGGGTACCAAAACATTTCTGCAGCATTGAAGGTCCCCAAGAACACAAGTCCCTCCATCATTCTTAAATGGAAGAAAGTTTGGAACCACCAAGACTTCATAGAGCTGGCTGCCCGGGCTAAACTGAGCAGTCGGGGAAGAAGGGCCTTGGTCAAGGAGGTGACCAAGAACCCAATGGTCACTGACTGAGCTCTAGAGTTCCTCTGCGGAGATGGGAGAACCTTCCAGAAGGACAACCATCTCTGCAGCACTTAACCAATCTGTTAGAGTGGCGAGACGGGAGCTACTCCTCATTAAAATTCACGACAGCCCACTTGGAGTTTTCCAAAAGATACCTAAAGAATCAGACCATGAGAAATAAGATGCGCTGGTCTGATGAACCAAGATTGAACTCTTTGGCCTGAATGCCAAGCGTCATGTCTAGAAGAAACCAGGCACCATCCCTACGGTGAAGCATGGTGGTAGCATTGTGCTTTGAGTATGTTTTTCAGTGGTAGTCAGGATCGAGGGAAAGGCTAACAGAGCAAAATACAGAGAGATCCTTGATGAAAACCTGCTCCAGAGCGCTCAGGACCTTAGACTGGGGCGAAGGTTTACCTTCCAACAGGACAACGACCCTAAGCACACAGCCAAGACAACGCAGAGTGGCTTTAGGACAAGTCCTTGAGTGGCCCGATCGAACATCTCTGGAGAGACCTGAAAATAGCTGTGCAGCGACGCTCCCCATAATACCCAACAGAGCTTTAGAGGATCTGCAGAGAAGAATGTGAAAAACTCCCCAAATACAGGTGTGCCAAGCTGGTAGCGTCATACTCAAGAAGACTCAAGGTTGTAATCACCGTGCTTCAACAAAGTACTGAGTAAAGGGTCCGAATGTAAATGTGATATTTCAGTTGTATTTGTTTTGCTTTGTCATTATGGGGTTATTGTGATGTCATTATGGGGTTATTGTGATGTCATTATGGGGTTATTGTGATGTCATTATGCAGTTATTGTGATGTCATTATGGGGTTATTGTGATGTCATTATGGGGTTATTGTGATGTCATTATGGGGTTATTGTGATGTCATTATGGGGTTATTGTGATGTCATTATGGGGTTATTGTGATGTCATTATGGGGTTATTGTGATGTCATTATGGGGTTATTGTGATGTCATTATGTGGTTATTGTGATGTCATTATGGGGTATTGTGATGTCATTATGTGATGTCATTATGGGGTATTGTGATGTCATTATGGGGTATTGTGATGTCATTATGTGGTATTGTGATGTCATTATGGGGTATTGTGATGTCATTATGGGGTATTGTGATGTCATTATGGGGTATTGTGATGTCATTATGGGGTTATTGTGATGTCATTATGGGGTATTGTGTGGGGATTGAGGGGAGAAAACAATTGAATCCATTTTAGAACAAGGCTGTAACGTAACAAAATGTGGAAAAAGTCAAGGCCGAGTCAGAGCTGTACATTCACATCCCACCCACCTTTCCTCGGACCAAGGCCTTGTAGGCGATCCCGGCTATGAGGTAGGACCAGATGACGTGTAGCACCTGCAGCACCAGCAGTAGGGAGTTGAAGAGCCACCAGGAAGGGTATGGACCAATCATCTCCCAGCTCTCAAACAATGTTGTGTTCAGGATCCTGGAACAACACAGGAAGGATCACAGCATTGAATTAATATGTGTATGGAAAGTATGTCAGTACACACACACACACACACACACACACACACACACACACACACACACACACACACACACACACACACACACACACACACACACACACACACACACACACACACACACACACACACACACACACGGAAAGCACAAAATGCAACCACACAGTAATTTCTCCGTATGGGAAGACAAGTTGGACTTTTCTGAGACCTGCCTTCCCCTGCTGAGACTGTACTCTCCTAACAACCAGCTCATTTCAAACATTTAGTAGTTACCATTCATCCAAGAAGACTACATAATTAAATACATATTTTGTTTGGTGTAATTTCTCTAATAAAGTAGAGCTGTGAGGCCTGCAGTGCAGTAGTGAGACAGACTCAGACAGACAGACAGACCGTTGTCAGGCAACATGTACATCCTTAGTCCTTATGCCCTACCTAGGTAACCATGGGGACAGTGACATTTATTGGGGCAGGGGGGGTGGGGTTGAAAATAGGAGTGTTTTTTTATTGTACACGGGGAGGGTAGAGTGTTTTTAAAAAAAATACAACTGTTAGGTTCTTATTTTCCAGAATAAAAAAAACTCACGGACACTAGAGAAACTTAACCGAGTTTATTTCTTCCCAAAGGGTCTTTACAGACAAAAAAACAAAATTTCTCACCATCACAGGTAGATATATTCCACTTTAAACATTTCTCTTTCTCTCAAATCGTTACATCTTATGGTTCCACAGGAAGAGGGTAATAGGATAATAAACCCTTATTTCACCCTTCAGGGGATCTGACCTGACCTCCTGACCTCAACCCCTCCTTCACCTAATCAACAGATGTCCATCCGCTCCCCCTAAACCAATCCTGTGCTCTCCTCCCGTCCACCCAGTACATTCCACAGCCACTCTGTCTTTCTACAGATCTCACTCCTTTATATACTATGCGTCTGGTCTATCATGTCTTTAATATCTCAATGTATAAAGTTTAGAATCCAACACCACACAGCAAAGCTGCATCAATCTTCAATATGAATCCACAATAACAAATAGGACATAGGACATAGTTGATAGGAAGCAGAAGAAGCCAGGTGCATCATGGTACATGAAAGAACAGTGAACACGCAGCGCAAAAAAGCTCCCTTGTTGATGGACAATACAATTCTCCTACCTGGACTAGCCTACAACACCACCACCTCAATCGCACTCCACACTGCCCTTTCCCACCTGGACAAAAGGAACACCTATGTGAGAATGCTATTTATTGACTACAGCTCAGTGTTCAACACCATAGTGCCACCATCAATAAGCTAAGGACCCTGGGACTAAACACCTCCCTCTGCAAATGGATACTGGGCTGCCCCCAGGTGGTAAGATTAGGTAACAACACATCTGCCACGCTGATCCTCAACACAGGGGCCCCTCAGGGGTGCGTGCTCAGTCCCTCTTGTACTCCCTGCTCACTCATGACTGCATGGCCAGGCACGACTCCGACACCATCATTAAATTTGCCCGATGACACAGGCCTGATCGGCCTGATCACCGAAAACAACGAGACAGCCTATAGGGAGGAAGTCCCGAGACCTGGCCGTGTGGTACCCAGTTGAGCTTTTATACTGTATTTCTCAAAAGGCAGCCAAGCATCAATCATCATGTCACTGTAGCCTACTTCATCAAAGCTTAAATGCTTTCCTGACGAGTCAAAGTGGGAGGAACTCACAACATATCATCACGTGACTCAACTTTACTTCCATTTATTGGTTATTATATCAATAAATCAAATCATATTAGTCACTTGCGCCGAATACAACAGGTAGATAATATATTATACTTTATATAATGATAAATATGGCATCAAAATGTTAAATATAATTTCCCCCCTAGCTGATTATTGTCTACAGACAGCACTGATTGTAGTGTAGGTCTAGTGAAACAGGAAAGGTAGTCTGTGGTGATCGGTGAACCTTCAACCCTGGCCCGTAGCCCTTGCGTGGCATCGACTGTGCCACAAAAGCATGCTGAAAATGTCAAAGTCCATATCCACGTTTATAAACACAGTTATTGTTATTTGTGAACTTTTGAGTTAATTCCATGAGGGGGGGTGTGCAATTTATTTTGGAGTACAAGGGGAGGGTCATGTAAAAATATGTTTTACGTTGGGTATGGGGGGGTAAACAATTAGCTTGAGTTGGATAGGAATTCTGTTCCCAATTATTCCCCCGAAATAATAGAGGTAAATGTAATGTGGTTTAGAGGGTGTCCTCTAGACACCCCAGTGTAGAGGTTTAAATAATAGAGGTAAATGTAATGTGGTTTAGAGGGTGTCCTCTAGACACCCCAGTGTAGAGGTTTAAATAATAGAGGTAAATGTAATGTGGTTTAGAGGGTGTCCTCTAGACACCCCAGTGTAGAGGTTTAAATAATAGAGGTAAATGTAATGTGGTTTAGAGGGTGTCCTCTAGACACCCCAGTGTAGAGGTTTAAATAATAGAGGTAAATGTAATGTGGTTTAGAGGGTGTCCTCTAGACACCCCAGTGTAGAGGTTTAAATAATAGAGGTAAATGTAATGTGGTTTAGAGGGTGTCCTCTAGACACCCCAGTGTAGAGGTTTAAATAATAGAGGTAAATGTAATGTGGTTTAGAGGGTGTCCTCTAGACACCCCAGTGTAGAGGTTTAAATAATAGAGGTAAATGTAATGTGGTTTAGAGGGTGTCCTCTAGACACCCCAGTGTAGAGGTTTAAATAATAGAGGTAAATGTAATGTGGTTTAGAGGGTGTCCTCTAGACACCCCAATGTAGAGGTTTAAATAATAGAGGTAAATGTAATCAAGGTTTGAAATTATTTGTCTAATACCATATTTGTTTTGGATTTTCAGCGTATAATTGTTCTATAACTATGTAACTATGTTCAATAGATTTTCAGCGTATAAATGTTTCATATGTTCCGGCTCCCAGACTATCTGCTCAATAGAAAATATGTCCCGAGGCTCAATGCAATTGGGGAACCCTGCCCTATATAAACTACAGTGTACTACTTTCTTGACAAGGGCCTATAGGGCTCTGATCTAAAGTAGTGTACTATATAGGGAATAGGGTGCCATAGGGCTCTGGTCTAAAGTAGTGCACTTTGTAGAGAATATGGTCTAAAGTAGTGTACTATGTAGAGAATATGGTCTAAAGTAGTGTACTATATAGGGAATAGGGTGCCCTAGGGCTCTGGTCTAAAGTAGTGCACTTTGTAGAGAATATGGTCTAAAGTAGTGTACTATGTAGAGAATATGGTCTAAAGTAGTGTACTATGTAGGGAATAGGGTTGTATAGGGCTCTGGTCTAAAATAGTGTACTATATAGGGAATAGGGTGCCATAGAGCTCTGGCCTAAAGTCATGCACTATATAGGGAATAGGGTTGTATAGGGCTCTGGTCTAAAATAGTGTACTATATAGGGAATAGGGTGCCATAGGGCTCTGGCCTAAAGTCATGCACTATATAGGGAATAGGGTTGTATAGGGCTCTGGTCTAAAGTAGTGCACTATGTAGAGAATATGGTCTAAAGTATTGTACTATGTATGGAATAGGGTTCTATAGGGCTCTGGTCTAAAGTAGTGCACTACGTAGGGAATAGGGTTTAAAGTAGTGTACTATGTATGGAATAGGGTTTTATAGGGCTCTGGTCTAAAGTAGTGCACTACGTAGGGAATAGGGTTTAAAGTAGTGTACTATGTATGGAATAGGGTTTTATAGGACTCTGGTCTAAAGTAGTGCACTACGTAGGGAATAGGGTTTAAAGTAGTGTACTACGTAAGGAATAGGGTGTCATTTGGGACGCTGATTATAGCAGCTCAGGAGGTTACCTCCACTGCCCATCATAGACCTGGCCCTCGACTGTCGGTCGTCCCGTAGAGCTGCTTCTATCCATACTAAAATCACAGATGGTTCCGCGTCCCAAATGGTGCCCTCTTCTCTAAGTAGTGCACTATTGTTGACCAGGGGCACTTTGGGCTCTGGAATAGTGGATAGGGATGCATACTTAGAGTAGTGTCAATAACTAACCACAGAGGTTAAGTAGCTCTGCTGAATGTTATTTAACCTTTACTTAACCAGGAAGTCTCATTGAGGTCAGAACAAGACCTGTTTCCCAAGCGACAGACAGACAGACAGACAGACAGACAGACAGACAGACAGACAGACAGACAGACAGACAGACAGACAGACAGACAGACAGACAGACAGACAGACAGACAGACAGACAGACAGACAGACAGACAGACAGACAGACAGACAGACAGACAGACAGACAGACAGACAGACAGACAGACAGACAGACAGACAGACAGACAGACAGACAGACAGACAGACAGACAGACAGACAGACAGACAGACAGACAGACAGACAGACAGACAGACAGACACTAACCATAGAAAGAAGGTAGACAGATAACTGGGATGTTTCGTTAGTGAAAACTGTAGCAAAATGTTTTCAACTTAAGAAGTTTCCCAACAAAACCAAAAGTTACTTATTGGACAAATTCAGTTAAGTGGCTTCCTGTTTCGGCCCATTTACTTCGTTTAATTCCAAATGAATACACCCCAGTCTAGAGGACACCCCAGTCTAGAGGACACCCCAGTCTAGAGGACACCATACAGTCTAGAGGACACCATACAGTCTAGAGGACACCATACAGTCTAGAGGACACCCCAGTGTAGAGGACACCCCAGTCTAGAGGACAACCACACATTCTAGAGGACAACCACACATTCTAGAGGACAACCACACATTCTAGAGGACACCCCAGTCTAGAGGACACCCCAGTCTAGAGGACAACCACACATTCTAGAGGACACCCCAGTCTAGAGGACACCCCAGTCTAGAGGACACCCCAGTCTAGAGGACACCACACATTCTAGAGGACACCCCAGTGTAGAGGACACCATACAGTCTAGAGGACACCCCAGTGTAGAGGACAACCACAGTCTAGAGGACACCATACAGTCTAGAGGACACCCCAGTGTAGAGGACACCATACAGTCTAGAGGACACCATACAGTCTAGAGGACACCATACAGTCTAGAGGACACCCCAGTCTAGAGGACACCATACAGTCTAGAGGACACCCCAGTGTAGAGGACAACCATACAGTCACTAACCATAGAGGGTAGAGGACAAGCCTTGTGATGAAGAAGACTACTGCAAACAGAACGAACAGGAAGTCACACAGGCGCTGGTACTTGGCGTAGTTGGTCAGTTTGGCTGCCTGAAGAAGGAGAGAAGGTAAACATTGATATACTGTCATATTGTACGTTCCATGTTCTACAAGTTCCTTCTTCAAAGAATACATGTACTGTACTTTGATGTATATGTAACAGTATAACTTTAGACCGTCCCCTCGCCCATACCCGGGCGCGAACCAGGGACCCTCTGCACACAGCAACAACAGTCACCCACGAAGCATCGTTACCCATCGCTCCACAAAAAAACGCGGCCCTTGCAGAGCAAGAGGAACTACTACTGCAAGGTCTCAGAGCAAGTGACGTCACCGATTGAAACGCTATTTAGCGCACACCGCTAACTAAGCTAGCCGTTTCACATCCGTTACATATATTCCATTATCTACACTAGAATATCACTGAGAATGTATTCCTCAGAGTAGTATGCTAATGTGTGTGTGTCCACACTCACCTCCAGTAGGAAGTCTGATGCGTCGTGGACACACATCACCAGGCTCCCGACACGTAGCATGTTGTTAGCGTAGGAAAAACTGATCAGGCTCACTGTTGCTAGGTGATGAATGAACATGATGGGGAAGTCCTGCAATTCAACAAGGAACCATGAGAAGGTTTGTTTTCATATATAATAATAATAATAATATTATTATATTATATATAATCACAGATATTGTATACAGATATGCATTTATTTGATTATTGGACCATGCTGGTAATTTATGAACGTTTGAACATCTTGGCCATGTTCTGTTATAATCTCTACCCGGCACAGCCAGAAGAGGACTGGCCACCCCACATAGCCTGGTTCCTCTCTAGGTTTCTTCCTAGGTTCTGGCCTTTCCAGGGAGTTTTTCCTAGCCACCGTGCTTCTACACCTGCATTGCTTGCTGTTTGGGGTTTTAGGCTGGGTTTCTGTACAGCACTTTGAGATATCAGCTGATGTACGAAGGGCTTTATAAATACATGTGATTTGAAAATAAATGTCATTTATTTGTTGCGTTGGTAAGGGCAGATTTCATTTACAGCAGCTCCATACAGTAACTCTGCTCAATAACCTTTATGACTTCCTCATTTACGTGTTCGTAAACGTGTTTTCTCACGTTCGATGTGAAAATCAATAACCGAGCGAAAATTAAGACTTTGAAGTGTGGCATCTGGAGACGACTCTCCTTTCCATGTATGTGAGGGTTTGTTCCTTTGTAGAGGAAACTAGGAGTTGTGTAACCTCACATTATCTACTCTACTACAGTAAGACACATTATCTACTCTACTACAGTAAGACACATTATCTACTCTACTACAGTAAGACACATTATCTACTCTACTACAGTAAGACACATTATCTACTCTACTACAGTAACAGTAAGACACATTATCTACTCTACTACAGTAACAGTAAGACACTATCTACTCTACTACAGTAACAGTAAGACACATTATCTACTCTACTACAGACAGTTATAATGACCAGACAAACTGACAGTTATAATGACCAGACAAACTGACAGTTACAATGACCAGACAAACTGACAATGACCAGACAAACTGACAATGACCAGACAAACTGACAGTGACAATGACCAGACAAACTGACAGTTACAATGACCAGACAAACTGACAATGACCAGACAAACTGACAGTTACAATGACCAGACAAACTGACAATGACCAGACAAACTGACAGTTACAATGACCAGACAAACTGACAGTTACAATGACCAGACAAACTGACAATGACCAGACAAACTGACAATGACCAGACAAACTGACAGTTACAATGACCAGACAAACTGACAGTTACAATGACCAGACAAACTGACAATGACCAGACAAACTGACAATGACCAGACAAACTGACAATGACCAGACAAACTGACAATGACCAGACAAACTGACAATGACCAGACAAACTGACAATGACCAGACAAACTGACAATGACCAGACAAACTGACAGTTACAATGACCAGACAAACTGACAATGACCAGACAAACTGACAATGACCAGACAAACTGACAATGACCAGACAAACTGACAGTTACAATGACCAGACAAACGGACAGTTACAATGACCAGACAAACTGACAGTTACAATGACCAGACAAACTGACAGTTACAATGACCAGACAAACTGACAGTTACAATGACCAGACAAACTGACAATGACCAGACAAACTGACAGTTACAATGACCAGACAAACTGACAGTTACAATGACTAGACAAACTGACAGTTACAATGACTAGACAAACTGACAGTTACAATGACTAGACAAACTGACAATGACCAGACAAACTGACAGTTACAATGACCAGACAAACTGACAGTTACAATGACCAGACAAACGGACAGTTACAATGACCAGACAAACTGACAGTTACAATGACCAGACAAACTGACAGTTACAATGACCAGACAAACTGACAGTTATAATGACCAGACAAACTGACAGTTACAATGACTAGACAAACTGACAGTTACAATGACTAGACAAACTGACAGTTACAATGACCAGACAAACTGACAGTTACAATGACCAGACAAACTGACAGTTACAATGACCAGACAAACTGACAGTTATAATGACCAGACAAACTGACAGTTATAATGACTCGACAAACTGACAGTTATAATGACTCGACAAACTGACAGTTATAATGACTCGACAAACTGACAGTTACAATGACCAGACAAACTGACAGTTATAATGACCAGACAAACTGACAATGACCAGACAAACTGACAGTTACAATGACCAGACAAACTGACAGTTATAATGACCAGACAAACTGACAGTTACAATGACCAGACAAACTGACAGTTACAATGACCAGACAAACTGACAGTTACAATGACCAGACAAACTGACAGTTACAATGACCAGACAAACTGACAGTTATAATGACTAGACAAACTGACAATGACCAGACAAACTGACAGTTACAATGACCAGACAAACTGACAGTTACAATGACCAGACAAACGGACAGTTACAATGACCAGACAAACTGACAATGACCAGACAAACTGACAGTTATAATGACCAGACAAACTGACAGTTACAACGACCAGACAAACTGACAGTTACAATGACCAGACAAACTGACAGTTACAACGACCAGACAAACTGACAGACCGACAGCGACCAGACAAACTGTAGAAGTCGTCTGTGACTAAAGCACACCCCCCTCTCCAGGCAAATAAACTCAGCAAAAAATAAACATCCTCTCACTGTCAAATGGATTTATATTCAGCAAACTTATCATGTGTAAATATTTCTATGAACATAAGATTCAACAACTGAGACATAAACTAAACAAGTTCCACAGACATGTGACTAACAGAAATTGAATATTGTGTCCCTGAACAAAGGGGGGGGGGGTCAAAGTAACAGTCAGTATCTGGTGTGGCCACCAGCTGCATTAAGTACTGCAGTGCATCTCCTCCTCATGGACTGCACCAGATTTGCCAGTTCTTGCTGTGAGATGTTACCCCACTCTTCCACCAAGGTACCTGCAAGTTCCAGGATATTTCTGGGGGGAATGGCCCTAGCCCTCACCCTGCGATCCAACAGGTCCCAAACGTGCTCAATGGGATTGAGATCCGGGCTCTTCACTGGCCATGGCAGAACACTGACATTCCTGCCTTGCAGGAAGACATGCACAGAACGAGCAGTATGGCTGGTGGTATTGTCATGCTGGAGGGTCATGTCAGGATGAGCCTGCAGGAAGGGTACCACATGAGGGAGGAGGATGTCTTCCCAGTAATGCAACGTGTTGAGATTGCCTGCAATGACAAGCTCAGTCCGATGATGCTGTGACACACCGCCCCAGACCATGACGGACCCTCCACCTCGATCCCGCTCCAGAGTACAGGCCTCGGTGTAACGCTCATTCCTTCGACAATAAACATAAAACCGAGACTTGTCAGAGAAGAGCACTTTTTGCCTGTACTGTCTGGTCCAGCGACGGTGGGTTTGTGCTCATAGGCAACGTTGTTGCTGGTGATATCTGGTGAGGACCTGCCTTACAACAGGCCTACAAGCCCTCAGTCCAGCCTCACTCAGCCTATTGCGGACAGTCTGAGCACTGATGGAGGGATTGTGTGTTCCTGGTTTAACTCGGGCAGTTGTTGTTGCCATCCTGTACCTGTCCCGCAGGTGTGATGTTCGGATGTACCGATCCTGTGCAGGTGTTGTTACACGTGGTCTGCCACTGCGAGGACAATCAGCTGTCCATTCTGTCTCCCTGTAGCGCTGTCTAGGCGTCTCACAGTACGGACATTGCAATTTATTGCCCTAGCCACATCTGCAGTCCTCATGCCTCCTTGCAGCATGCCTAAGGCATGTTCACACAGATGAGCAGGGACCCTGTGTCGGTGGAAAGGCCTCTTTAGTGTCCTAAGTTCATAACTGTGCCCTTCATTGCCTACCTGTTAGTGACTTAACGACCGTACCACAGGTGCACGTTCATTCATTGTTTATGGTTCATTGAACAAGCATGGGAAACAGTGTTTAAACCTTTTACAATGAAGATCTGTGAAGTTATTTTGATTTTTACAAATGATCTTTGAAAGACAGGGTCCTGAAAAAGGGGTGTTTCTATTCTTTGCAGAGTTTATGTTAATGATGACGCTGCATTTACGTTTGGTCCATAAAATGGAGGCAGGATGATATGAGTGAAACGTATCTGGCATTTCCTGGTTAAATTGAAAACGACTGCTTCCTTCCTGAGCACATCAAAAGGCAAAGAATTACTGAGATCATTCAATAAGGCTGAGAAACAGAGAGCGACTGTTTGGTTTCTAGAACTCCTCCCCGATTCGTCTATACTCGAGCATACCAAAAAACAATGGCCCACTTTGGAGAAAAAACAAATCTTCATCTCAGGTTTTACAAACTCCAACATAGTTTTCTTAAGATTTATCCAAACGCAGACTGATTTCCTCGACTCTATGGAACCCATGAAAGGAATCTCAATCATTCTATTAAGGACCGGGATATTCTATCCCGCGATCACATGACTGTAAATCCTGTCCCCTTGTGCAGGAACCATGGAAACAAACCACATTTCTGAGCAGAACCCATGTGACCTTTCATAATGAGCCATGCTATACTGCTCTAAACCAGTGGAGTCAAGGACATTCCTATACTTGACTCTGTAAATCACAACAGAAAGAAATATCTTAGTTAGTTAGTAACTTATCTATATCGTTGTCGTCCCTACAAGGAGCAGCTCTGTGTGTGCGTGTTCCCATCAGACAGACAGCATCTGTTACCTGTCTTTCGTCTCACCTTGCGTTTGATGTCAGTAAACTGAGAGAACATGAGAGACCAGTAGAAGCCCAGCTCAGTCACGTAGTAGTGGTACAGGCCTGGAGTCAGGACCTGTTAGACACCAAGACAGACAGGGTTTATGTTAATACCTGGCCTGGAGTCAGGACCTGTTAGATACCAACAGAGACCAAGACAGACAGGGTTTATGTTAATACCTGGCCTGGAGTCAGGACCTGTTAGATACCAACAGGGACCAAGACAGACAGGGTTTATGTTAATACCTGGCCTGGAGTCAGGACCTGTTAGATACCAACAGAGACCAAGACAGACAGGGTTTATGTTAATACCTGGCCTGGAGTCAGGACCTGTTAGATACCAACAGGGACCAAGACAGACAGGGTTTATGTTAATACCTGGCCTGGAGTCAGGACCTGTTAGATACCAACAGAGACCAAGACAGACAGGGTTTATGTTAATACCTGGCCTGGAGTCAGGACCTGTTAGATACCAACAGGGACCAAGACAGACAGGGTTTATGTTAATACCTGGCCTGGAGTCAGGACCTGTTAGATACCAACAGAGACCAAGACAGACAGGGTTTATGTTAATACCTGGCCTGGAGTCAGGACCTGTTAGATACCAACAGGGACCAAGACAGACAGGGTTTGTGTTAATACCTGGCCTGGAGTCAGGACCTGTTAGATAGCAACAGAGACCAAGACAGACAGGGTTTATGTTAATACCTGGCCTGCCGTCTCTACACTCTAACCACTAGGTTACCCTGCCGCCTCTACACTCTAACCACTAGGTTACCCTGCCGCCTCTACACTCTAACCACTAGGTTACCCTGCCGCCTCTACACTCTAACCACTAGGTTACCCTGCCGCCTCTACACTCTAACCACTAGGTTACCCTGCCGCCTCTACACTCTAACCACTAGGTTACCCTGCCTCTACACTCTAACCACTAGACTACCTGCTGCCCTTAGCAGTATTCCTTGCCAGGAAATGTACAAAATAAAAAAAAGAAGTACTCTTTGTAATTCCAAAATACATCCAACCAAATAAAGATGCTGGTTAACGTCACCTGGTAGGGGTAGTTGTACCAGCAGTGGTGTGTATCCCACATCCATGGGCACTGTAAACAAAGACCAACACAATCAGTCTCAATTCAGCACACAGCAATCATGTAAATACACACACACACACACACACACGCACAACACAGGCACCAGAATATCTCACCTTCCACAGAAAGCAGATCCCATAGGTAAACATGAACAGATAAAATATAAGCCTCCACCTGAAAATAGATGACAAGAGGTGTGGTCAGACACCTGGGAAAAAGTGTCTGGCAAAATAATGGGTGTGTCAGTCTCTAACCTTCGATGCACTATATAGACCCTGATCAACCATGTAGACAGTGATGCAACCAAGCTAGGACTAATGACAGGAGCACAAATCAGAGCATATCACACTACACACACACACACACACACACACACACACACACACACACACACACACACACACACACACACACACACACACACACACACACACACACACACACACACACACACACACACACACACACACACACACACACACACACACACACACACACACACACACCACAAACCAATGTGTGCACAATCTCACAGAGGTCAAGGGCAAGCTTATTAGTCGATAAGCACCATCGATCTAGACTAGATGTTATAGTCTATGATATGACCCTACATGTTCTGTACTGGGTTTGATAACCTGCATGTTCTGTACTGGGTTTGATAACCTGCATGTTCTATACTGGGTTTAATAACCTACATGTTCTATACTGGGTTTGATAACCTACATGCACTCACAGAACTTGGTGAGTATGCTGGGTTTGATAACCTACATGCACTCACAGAACTTGGTGAGTATGCTGGGTTTGATAACCTACATGCACTCACAGAACTTGGTGAGTATGCTGGGTTTGATAACCTACATGCTCTCACAGAACTTGGTGAGTATGCTGGGTTTGATAACCTACATGCTCTCACAGAACTTGGTGAGTATGCTGGGTTTGATAACCTACATGCTCTCACAGAACTTGGTGAGTATGCTGGGTTTGATAACCTACATGCTCTCACAGAACTTGGTGAGTATGCTGGGTTTGATAACCTACATGCTCTCACAGAACTTGGTGAGTATGCTGGGTTTGATAACCTACATGCTCTCACAGAACTTGGTGAGTATGCTGGGTTTGATAACCTACATGCTCTCACAGAACTTGGTGAGTATGCTGGGTTTGATAACCTACATGCTCTCACAGAACTTGGTGAGTATGCTGGGTTTGATAACCTACATGCTCTCACAGAACTTGGTGAGTATGCTGGGTTTGATAACCTACATGCTCTCACATAACTTGGTGAGTATGCTGGGTTTGATAACCTACATGCTCTCACAGAACTTGGTGAGTATGCTGGGTTTGTCCTGGTTGCGTCTGTGTCTGAACCATCTCTGGATCTTCCTCACATCCCAGTCCAGCTGCTTAGATAACCCATCCAGGTGTCGCGAGTCTGGGCACTACGGGAGACAGAGAGGGAGGTATTAGGGAGAGAGACACAGGGAGAGAGGGGTATTAGAGAGGGAGGTATTAGGGAGAGAGACACAGGGAGAGAGGGGTATTAGAGAGGGAGGTAGAGGGAGAGAGACAGAGAGAGAGAGAGAGAGAGAGAGAGAGAGAGAGAGAGAGAGAGAGAGACAGAGAGAAGTCAGAAATGAAAGAGTATGGGGAAGAAATTATGAATGAATTAATAAATGAGGCAAATATAGGGAAATTTGCTTTGCAACATACAGGCAGTCCTGGCTTACAGTACCAAACATCACCTCAGATAACAGGCAGTCCTGGCTTACAGTACCAAACATCACCTCAGATAACAGGCAGTCCTGGCTTACAGTACCAAACATCACCTCAGATAACAGGCAGTCCTGGCCCACTCATACATACAGTACTATACATCACCTCAGATAACAGGCAGTCCTGGCCCACTCATACATACAGTACCAAACATCACCTCAGATAACAGGCAGTCCTGGCCCACTCATACATACAGTACTATACATCACCTCAGATAACAGGCAGTCCTGGCCCACTCATACATACAGTACCAAACATCACCTCAGATAACAGGCAGTCCTGGCCCACTCATACATACAGTACCAAACATCACCTCAGATAACAGACAGTCCTGGCCCACTCATACATACAGTACCAAACATCACCTCAGATAACAGGCAGTCCTGGCCCACTCATACATACAGTACTATACATCACCTCAGATAACAGGCAGTCCTGGCTTACAGTACCAAACATCACCTCAGATAACAGGCAGTCCTGGCTTACAGTACCAAACATCACCTCAGATAACAGGCAGTCCTGGCTTACAGTACCAAACATCACCTCAGATAACAGGCAGTCCTGGCTTACAGTACCAAACATCACCTCAGATAACAGGCAGTCCTGGCTTACAGTACCAAACATCACCTCAGATAACAGGCAGTCCTGGCTTACAGTACCAAACATCACCTCAGATAACAGGCAGTCCTGGCCCACTCATACATACAGTACTATACATCACCTCAGATAACAGGCAGTCCTGGCCCACTCATACATACAGTACTATACATCACCTCAGATAACAGGCAGTCCTGGCCCACTCATACATACAGTACAAACATCACCTCAGATAACAGGCAGTCCTGGCCCACTCATACATACAGTACTATACATCACCTCAGATGACATCACCTCAGATGACATCACCTCAGATGACATCACCTCAGATGACATCACCTCAGATGACATCACCTCAGATGACATCACCTCAGATGACATCACGAGTGAGAGTAGGAGGAAGGAATGGATGAAGAATGCCAGGTGGTTGAGTATTGTGTAAAACAGAACAAGTGTGTGGGAATGGGCCATTAGGAGAAAGCTGACAATAACTCTAAATGTTTTCTAGGGGAGAGATTGATTGACTATATACTGTCCTTCAAGACAAATTTAATTTCACAGCTCACAAGTACTACGGGTGACACAGAGAGAGAGAGACAGAGACAGAGAGACAGAGACAGAGACAGAGAGACAGAGACACAGAGAGACACAGAGAGACACAGAGAGAGAGAGAGAGAGACAGAGAGACACACAGAGACACAGAGAGAGACAGAGACACAGAGACACACAGAGAGAGAGAGAGAGAGAGAGAGAGAGAGAGAGAGAGAGATTTTTGCATTGAATTACAGCAACCACTTTTAACGAGTCTCTACATCTACCTACATGTCACAACAGAGACCCAACAAAAGCATTGACTGGTTTGGTCTGCAGTAAGTGCTTTTTATTAGAGTATCTTTTCATGGCCATTTGAAAGTAAGCATTCTGTGGTGCTTTTCTGAACATAGTTTTTCTCCCAGTTTCACATTAAAGTTACCTCTGGCCTGCTCGCCTCCCTACCACTGAGGAAGTACAGTTCCCGCTCAGCCCAGTCAAAACTGTTCGCTGCTCTGGCCCCCCAATGGTGGAACAAACTCCCTCACGACGCCAGGACAGCGGAGTCAATCACCACCTTCCGGAGACACCTGAAACCCCACCTCTTTAAGGAATACCTAGGATAGGATAAGTAATCCTTCTCACCCCCCTTTAAGATTTAGATGCACTATTGTAAAGTGACTGTTCCACTGGATGTCATAAGGTGAATGCACCAATTTGTAAGTCGCTCTGGATAAGAGCGTCTGCTAAATGACTTCAATGTAAATGTAAATGTAAGTAAGAACCAAGAGAGAGGGCACATCGAGGGTCGAAGAATTCTGGTAATTTTCCCCCAAATTCTCAAGTTTTACAACAATGACATAAGTCCCACCTGGGAAAGTTACAGAGAGAGAAATGACATTATGATGGGATGAGGAAGAAAGAAGAAACAAATGAAGCATTCATTGTATTGCGTAAGACCGGTGTAAGAGTGAGGACTGAGGACGAAAGGAGACAGAAATGGTTTCTTTCTGGGAGCTAGCTTACTGCCATTGATATTTTCCTGGCAGCTAATGTGTGTGTATGCTTTTGAGTGTGTGTGTGTGTGTGCAACAAACTAGTTTATTATTTGGGTGTGTGTGGCAGCGAGCTAGCGTTGCATACCTTTGATGGATGCAAACACTGTAAACACCTTCCTTAACTTCCCACGGGACACACTACGGTCATTTCAACGTGGATAATCGGGTAATATTTGCGTGAGACTAGGGCTGTTGCGGTGACCATATTACCACCACGCCAGCGGTGCGGAGTCATGAAGGCAGTTAAATTCCACGTGACCGTTTAGTCACAGTAATTGGGGCGGCAGGGTAGCCTAGTGGTTGAGAGTGTTGGACTAGTAACTGGAATGTTGCAAGTTCAAACCCTGAGCTGACAAGGTACAAATCTGTCGTTCTGCCCCTGAACAGGCAGTTAACCCACTGTTCCTAGGCCGTCATTGAAAATAAGAATTTGTTCTTAACGGACTTGCCTAGTTACATAAAGGTAAAAACAAATAATAATTAGGCTTCTCCAAGCTCTGATGCTGCTGATGGTCATTAGTAGTCTACTAAACTTCCTAACTGCCTGGTACTCAGCACTCTATTGTCCCTCTAATCACTCTGACATCAATGCTAATGTGATCGAAAATCTAATCAATCACTTCATGAGAGCCCATGAGCTCATGTTGCTCAACATCTCTATTGGCTAGGCAATCATACAAGAACACCGAGTGATGGCCTCTATTAAAAAGAGGAGGATCTCGTCAGCTTTCTAAAGGCTAGGCCTGCTATATTTATTCATCAACTTTTCTAATATTAAGCACATTGCTTCTCTTTACAACAGGAGTACAGCCAACCTGGCTGGCATGAACATGAACCAGGGGAAAAGTGTCCTCCATTCGCTATTTAAGTGTATCGGTGACATTTATTTTTTCCACTGACCCTGTTTCGATACAGGCGCAAAACAAATGTCCCACTAATATTATTTAGTATATGTAAAGATAAAATTAAATCAAGAATAGTCTGATGGCTGACACTATTAGCCTATCAATGATATATTATCACTTGTGAATGAGGCCCAGTGTAAGAAACAATGGTTATTTTGTTGCTTTTTTTGTAATCATAGTCACACACCTCACGTAGGCTAGCCCATAAGCCTCCATATATATATATATATATATACGTAGGCTAGCCCATAAGCCTCCATATATATATATATATATATATATGTTGATAAGGTTTGTATCATAACTAAAGTGGCTAAATAACTTCTTCAAATTAAGCACATTAATCCACTTTACAAGGGGTGTAGAGCCTAACTGGTATTAACAAGGGGTGTAGAGCCTAACTGGTATTAACAAGGGGTGTAGAGCCTAACTGGTATTAACAAGGGGTGTAGAGCCTAACTGGTATTAACAAGGGGTGTAGAGCCTAACTGGTATTAACAAGGGGTGTAGAGCCTAACTGGTATTAACAAGGGGTGTAGAGCCTAACTGGTATTAACAAGGGGTGTAGAGCCTAACTGGTATTAACAAGGGGTGTAGAGCCTAACTGGTATTAACAAGGGGTGTAGAGCCTAACTGGTATTAACAACTGGGGGTGTAGAGCCTAACTGGTATTAACAAGGGGTGTAGAGCCTAACTGGTATTAACAAGGGGTGTAGAGCCTAACTGGTATTAACAAGGGGTGTAGGTGGTAGAGCCTAACTGGTATTAACAAGGGGTGTAGAGCCTAACTGGTATTAACAAGGGGTGTAGAGCCTAACTGGTATTAACAAGGGGTGTAGAGCCTAACTGGTATTAACAAGGGGTGTAGAGCCTAACTGGTATTAACAAGGGGTGTAACAAGAGCCTAACTGGTATTAACAAGGGGTGTAGAGCCTAACTGGTATTAACAAGGGGTGTAGAGCCTAACTGGTATTAACAAGGGGTGTAGAGCCTAACTGGTATTAACAAGGGGTGTAGAGCCTAACTGGTATTAACAAGGGGTGTAGAGCCTAACTGGTATTAACAAGGGGTGTAGAGCCTAACTGGTATTAACAAGGGGTGTAGAGCCTAACTGGTATTAACAAGGGGTGTAGAGCCTAACTGGTATTAACAAGAGGGTGTAGAGCCTAACTGGTATTAACAAGGGGTGTAGAGCCTAACTGGTATTAACAAGGGGTGTAGAGCCTAACTGGTATTAACAAGGGGTGTAGAGCCTAACTGGTATTAACAAGGGGTGTAGAGCCTAACTGGTATTAACAAGGTATTAACAAGGGGTGTAGAGCCTAACTGGTATTAACAAGGGGTGTAGAGCCTAACTGGTATTAACAAGGGGTGTAGAGCTAACTAACAAGGGGTGTAGAGCCTAACTGGTATTAACAAGGGGTGTAGAGCCTAACTGGTATTAACAAGGGGTGTAGAGCCTAACTGGTATTAACAAGGGGTGTAGAGCCTAACTGGTATTAACAAGGGGTGTAGAGCCTAACTGGTATTAACAAGGGGTGTAGAGCCTAACTGGTATTAACAAGGGGTGTAGAGCCTAACTGGTATTAACAAGGGGTGTAGAGCCTAACTGGTATTAACAAGGGGTGTAGAGCCTAACTGGTATTAACAAGGGGTGTAGAGCCTAACTGGTATTAACAAGGGGTGTAGAGCCTAACTGGTATTAACAAGGGGTGTAGAGCCTAACTGGTATTAACAAGGGGTGTAGAGCCTAACTGGTATTAACAAGGGGTGTAGAGCCTAACTGGTATTAACAAGGGGTGTAGAGCCTAACTGGTATTAACAAGGGGTGTAGAGCCTAACTGGTATTAACAAGCCTAACTGGGGTGTAGAGCCTAACTGGTATTAACAAGGGGTGTAGAGCCTAACTGGTATTAACAAGGGGTGTAGAGCCTAACTGGTATTAACAAGGGGTGTAGAGCCTAACTGGTATTAACAAACTGGGGGTGTAGAGCCTAACTGGTATTAACAACTGGGGGTGTAGAGCCTAACTGGTATTAACAAGGGGTGGAGTGTATTAACAAGAGCCTAACTGGTATTAACAAGGGGTGTAGAGCCTAACTGGTATTAACAAGGGGTGTAGAGCCTAACTGGTATTAACAAGGGGTGTAGAGCCTAACTGGTATTAACAAGGGGTGTAGAGCCTAACTGGTATTAACAAGGGGTGTAGAGCCTAACTGGTATTAACAAGGGGTGTAGAGCCTAACTGGTATTAACAAGGGGTGTAGAGCCTAACTGGTATTAACAAGGGGTGTAGAGCCTAACTGGTATTAACAACTGGGGTGTAGAGCCTAACTGGTAGGGGTTAACAAGGGGTGTAGAGCCTAACTGGTATTAACAAGGGGTGTAGAGCCTAACTGCCTAACTGGTATTAACAAGGGGTAACAAGGGGTGTAGAGCCTAACTGGTATTAACAAGGGGTGTAGAGCCTAACTGGTATTAACAAGGGGTGTAGAGCCTAACTGGTATTAACAAGGGGTGTAGAGCCTAACTGGTATATATAAGCAGCGTGTGAGTTTCATGTTTGGAGAAGATCATTTTCACCATAAAATTCACCTTTATAATACAAGCATTACATGTATAATTGTATTTGCAGTCACTTTTGATAATGGTGGTTTCCGCTAATGGAACATTTATAGCCTACTGCTGTGTTCGCATTGCTGCGCTTATAATGTGAAGAAATAGTCTAATAGTTCATCAACATTTTAAGCTAAACGTTCTGATCTGTTTGGTCAGCCACATTGCATTTAAAAAAACGTGATGTTAGTGTTTGTATTCATTCGGGATCTATCGCATTCCACAACTGTCCCAGACTATGTTTGGAATATGTGTTTCTCACACAGATTAGAATAGGTCAACTTTGTACTAATAGTAGATTAGTATAGTAGTAGATTTGTAGATTTGTACTAATAGGGGATAGTAGATTGACATAGGCTAGTGCTTTTGCTGTTCGTTAAGCCTTATTGGCTGACGAAAAGGAAACGTTCTTCCAACATCTTTAATATGCACTTTGGATTTGGATGTGTCGGTCTTCACTTGTAGCCTGTGAGAAAGACCCGGTCACGTGACAGAGAGCCGTGTGAGTGAGAGATGCTTCGGATTGCACAGCGAGACTCGAGAGAAGGGCACAGCGAGACTCGAGAACAGCGAGACTCGAGGGAAGGGCACAGCGAGACTCGAGGGAAGGGCACAGCGAGACTCGAGGGAAGGGCACAGCGAGACTCGAGGGAAGGGCACAGCGAGACTCGAGGGAAGGGCACAGCGAGACTCGAAGGAAGGGCACAGCGAGACTCGAGGGAAGGGCACAGCGAGACTCGAGGGAAGGGCACAGCGAGACTCGAGGGAAGGGCACAGCGAGACTCGAGAGAAGGGCACAGCGAGACTCGAGGGAAGGGCACAGCGAGATTCGAGAGAAGGGCACAGAGAGACTCGAGGGAAGGGCACAGCGAGACTCGAGGGAAGGGCACAGCGAGACTCGAGGGAAGGGCACAGCGAGACTCGAGGGAAGGGCACAGCGAGACTCGAGAGAAGGGCACAGCGAGACTCGAAGGAAGGGCACAGCGAGACTCGAGAGAAGGGCACAGCGAGACTCGAGGGAAGGGCACAGCGAGATTCGAGAGAAGGGCACAGCGAGACTCGAGGGAAGGGCACAGCGAGATTTGAGAGAAGGGCACAGCGAGACTCGAGAGAAGGGCACAGCGAGACTCGAGGGAAGGGCACAACCCAGCACTACGGCCACAAAGGGAATGGATTCTTTTCAGGGTGCATTACAGCCACAAAGGGGATGGATTCTTTTCAGGGTGCATTACAGCCACAAAGGAGATGGATTCTTTTCAGGGTGCATTACGGTGCATTACGGTGCATTGCGGCCACAAAGGGGATGCCGTCGCCGCCGTGAAATTAGAGGCATTATTAAATGCTTGTCAAATTGTGAAAGGGAGACTGATGAAGTGTGTACAGCCCGGGCACATAAAGTATGGTCATATTTAATTTGCTCTGTTAAACCTACCCTTTGGAATGACTTCGATAACAACAGTGAATCTATTTTGTTTTTAAGAGGATATTTCTCAACAATCATTCTCATGACAGCACATTGGTAGTCAGTGAGCTAAACTGGGCTGGGTTAAAACCCTGGATGGGACACTAAAGGGGAGCTGTAGACAGATCAACTCTCCAGTAGGAGGTGCTGTAGGTAGATCAACTCTCCAGTAGGAGGTGCTGTAGACAGATCAACTCTCCAGTAGGAGGTGCTGTAGGTAGATCAACTCTCCAGTAGGAGGTGCTGTAGACAGATCAACTCTCCAGTAGGAGGTGCTGTAGACAGATCAACTCTCCAGTAGGAGGTGCTGTAGACGGATCAACTCTCCAGTAGGAGGTGCTGTAGACGGATCAACTCTCCAGTAGGAGGTGCTGTAGACGGATCAACTCTCCAGTAGGAGGTGCTGTAGACGGATCAACTCTCCAGTAGGAGGTGCTGTAGACGGATCAACTCTCCAGTAGGAGGTGCTGTAGACGGATCAACTCTCCAGTAGGAGGTGCTATAGACAGATCAACTCTCCAGTAGGAGGTGCTGTAGATGGATCAACTCTCCAGTAGGAGGTGCTGTAGACAGATCAACTCTCCAGTAGGAGGTGCTGTAGACAGATCAACTCTCCAGTAGGAGGTGCTGTAGATACATCAACTCTCCAGTAGGAGGTGCTGTAGATACATCAACTCTCCAGTAGGAGGTGCTGTAGATACATCAACTCTCCAGTAGGAGGTGCTGTAGATACATCAACTCTCCAGTAGGAGGTGCTGTAGGTAGATCAACTCTCCAGTAGGGGGTGCTGTAGGTAGATCAACTCTCCAGTAGGAGGTGCTGTAGACAGATCAACTCTCCAGTAGGAGGTGCTGTAGGTAGATCAACTCTCCAGTAGGAGGTGCTGTAGGTAGATCAACTCTCCAGTAGGAGGTGCTGTAGATACATCAACTCTCCAGTAGGAGGTGCTGTAGATAGATCAACTCTCCAGTAGGAGGTGCTGTAGACAGTTCAACTCTCCAGTAGGAGGTGCTGTAGACAGATCAACTCTCCAGTAGGAGGTGCTGTAGATAGATCAACTCTCCAGTAGGAGGTGCTGTAGACAGATCAACTCTCCAGTAGGAGGTGCTGTAGGTAGATCAACTCTCCAGTAGGAGGTGCTGTAGACAGATCAACTCTCCAATAGGAGGTGCTATAGACAGATCAACTCTCCAGTAGGAGGTGCTGTAGGCAGATCAACTCTCCAGTAGGAGGTGCTGTAGGTAGATCAACTCTCCAGTAGGGGGTGCTGTAGATACATCAACTCTCCAGTAGGGGGTGCTGTAGATACATCAACTCTCCAGTAGGGGGTGCTGTAGACAGATCCACTCAGCTGTCCAGCCTAGTGCTTTTATTCTGATAGTGCATATCAAATCAAATGTATTTATAAAGCCCTTCGTACATCAGCTGATATCTCAAAGTGCGGTACAGAAACCCAGCCTAAAACCCCAAACAGTAAGCAATGCAGGTGTAGAAGCACGTATAGTAAATATAACATTTAACATCTGACCTTGTTTTAAAGTTAAATTCTGCTACATATTTTACACAAGGTTTGGTTACCATAGTAACTTCATCCTGACATTCCACCTCAAAACAACAGTTGACGTTGATTATTTTTCTTTCAAATAAAATAAAAGTTGAAACAACATTGATTCTGCATGTGTGTGTGTAGTGTGTAGTGTGTGTGTGTGTGTGTAGTGTGTAGTGTGTGTGCGTGTGTAGTGTGTGTGTGTGTGTAGTGTGTGTGCGTGTAGTGTGTGTGCGTGTGTAGTGTGTAGTGTGTGTGTGTGTGTGTAGTGTGTGTGTGTGTGTAGTGTGTAGTGTGTGTGTGTGTGTGTGTGTGTGTGTGTGTGTGTAGTGTGTGTGTGTGTGTAGTGTGTGTGCGTAGTGTGTGTGTGTGTAGTGTGTGTGTAGTGTGCGTGTGTAGTGTGTAGTGTGTGTGTGCGTGTAGTGTGTGTGTGTGTAGTGTGTAGTGTGTGTGCGTAGTGTGTGTGTGTGTGTGTGTAGTGTGTGTGTGTGCGTGTAGTGTGTGTGTGTGTGTGTGCGTGTGTGTGTGTGTGTGTGTAGCGTGTGTGTGCGTGTGTGTGTGTGTGTGTGTGTAGTGTGTGTGCGTGTGTAGTGTGTGTGTGTGTGTGTGTGTGTAGTGTGTGTGCGTGTGTGTGTGTAGTGTGTAGTGTGTGTGCGTGTGTAGTGTGTGTGTGTGTGTAGTGTGTGTGTGTACGTGTGTAGTGTGTGTGCGTGTGTAGTGTGTGTGTGTGTGTGTGCATGTGTGTGTGTGTGTGTAGTGTGTAGTGTGTGCAGTGTGTAGGTAGTGTGTGCGTGTGTGCGTGTGTGTAGTGTGTGTTGTGTTTATGTGTAGTGTGTGTGTAGTGTGTGTGTGTGTGTGTGTGTGTGTGTGTGTGTGTGTGTGTGTGTGTGTGTGTGTGTGTGTGTGTGTACCTTTGTGATGGATGTAAACACCTTCTCCAGGACAGGGTTGGGTGTGGCTCGCCAGTGGACTGAGGCAGCGTGGATATGCAAGAGGAAGGCACATGGTCTGGCTATGAACCTGAAGGAAAACCAGCAGTAGAAGCCCTATCAGTGAAACCCTATCAGAAAACACACAGCCTATCTGAGCCTTATTGGTTTTTAGTAAATAAACGATGCACATCATCATCACTTACAGATGGACTCATAAGTCTGGATGAATATCAGTGAAGGAACCCTAGGGGCGGCAGGGTAGCCTAGTGGTTAGAGTGGAGGGGCGGCAGGGTAGCCTAGTGGTTAGAGTGGAGGGGCGGCAGGGTAGCCTAGTGGTTAGAGTGGAGGGGCTGCAGGGTAGCCTAGTGGTTAGAGTGGAGGGGCTGCAGGGTAGCCTAGTGGTTAGAGTGGAGGGGCGGCAGGGTAGCCTAGTGGTTAGAGTGGAGGGGCTGCAGGGTAGCCTAGTGGTTAGAGTGGAGGGGCTGCAGGGTAGCCTAGTGGTTAGAGTGGAGGGGCTGCAGGGTAGCCTAGTGGTTAGAGTGTTGGACTAGTAACCGGAAAGTTGCAAGTTCAAATCCCCGAGCTGACAAGGTACAGATCTGTCGTTCTGCCCCTGAACAGGCAGTTAACCCACTGTTCCTAGGCCGTCATTGTAAATAAGAATTTGTTCTTAATTATCTGACTTACCTCGTTAAAATAAAAGGTAAAAAAAGTTCAGTATCATTTTGTATTCTTCACACTGCTTCCAGTCTCATTGGTGTACTTACACAATGGCTGACACGACGTGTTGGATATACTTGTTTTAATTATGTATATCTGCCGTTTCGATATCTGTCCAACACCGGCCAAAAGACAGAGGGAAGAAATGGAATATACTGTAACTAATAAACAATTTTTTAAAAAGAGCAGTACTTTCAAAACATTTTACGTGTCAGGACAAGAGGCCAGGAAGAGAGTAGAGATGAAATATCACGCCATATACATAAGTAGTTTGGCAACAGCATCAGTGAGTCCTGCCTACAATAGAGTACAGACAAGTGGACTGTCCAAGTGAAGTGTGTTTTCAATACCACTCAATATGTTAGTGTTCCTTCAGTGTCCTTTAGATCATAGAGAGTATAGATCTAGAGATCATAGAGTATAGACCTAGATATCACAGAGAGTATAGATCTAGAGATCATAGAGTATAGACCTAGATATCATAGAGAGTATAGACCTAGATATCAGAGAGTATAGACCTAGAGATCATAGAGAGTATAGACCTAGAGATCATAGAGTATAGACCTAGAGATCATAGAGAGTATAGACCTAGAGATCATAGAGAGTATAGACCTAGAGATCATAGAGTATAGACCTAGAGAGAGTATAGACCTAGAGATCATAGAGAGTATAGACCTAGAGATATCATAGAGTATAGACCTAGATATCAGAGAGTATAGACCTAGATATCATAGAGAGTATAGACCTAGAGATCATAGCAAGTATAGACCTAGAGATCATAGAGAGTATAGACCTAGATATCATAGAGAGTATAGACCTAGAGATATCATAGAGAGTATAGACCTAGATATCATAGAGAGTATAGACCTAGATATCATAGAGAGTATAGACCTAGATATCAGAGAGTATAGACCTAGATATCATAGAGAGTATAGACCGAGAGATCATAGCAAGTATAGACCTAGAGATCATAGAGAGTATAGACCTAGAGATCATAGAGAGTATAGACCTAGAGATCATAGAGAGTATAGACCTAGAGATATCAGAGAGTATAGACCTAGATATCACAGAGAGTATAGACCTAGAGATATCATAGAGTATAGACCTAGATATCACAGAGAGTATAGACCTAGAGATATCATAGAGTATAGACCGAGATATCATAGAGAGTATAGACCTAGAGATCATAGCAAGTATAGACCTAGAGATCACAGAGAGTATAGACCTAGAGATCATAGAGAGTATAGACCTAGAGATCATAGAGTATAGACCTAGAGATCATAGAGTATAGACCTAGAGATCATAGAGAGTATAGACCTAGAGATCATAGAGAGTATAGACCTAGAGATCATAGAGAGTATAGACCTAGAGATCATAGAGAGTATAGACCTAGAGATCAGAGAGTATAGACCTAGAGATCACAGAGAGTATAGACCTAGAGATCACAGAGAGTATAGACCTAGAGATCATAGAGAGTATAGACCTAGAGATCATGGCATAGAGAGGACATACTCAGTAATGGTGAAATGTGTTTTCAATCGCACTCCATCTGCTTGTGTTGCTTGTCCTTTGTCACTATAGCCTGGACTGTTTACAGTTGAAAATCATACCAATAGTAAAACACACTCGTCTAACAGATTCAAACCCCTTTGACCCGGCCATGCCAACATTGGTTAGCCTACTGTGTGGATAAGTCACTAGTCTACATTAAAGGTCAGCCACACTGTGGGTAAGCCAGAAAACACACAACAGAGGTTAACTGTGGTAAGCCAGAAGTCTAGAGTAGAGCAAGCAGTGTGGTATTGTAGGGTGGTAGGCCTGGTCCCAGATATGTAAATGTACAATGACCAGGAAGCTGGCTCCACTGCATATAGATCTGGGATCAGGCTAAAGGAAGGGGAACTGCGGTGGAATCTGACACTACACGCCCGGTTTGGCAGTCGTTCAGCCAGCCAAAGTAGTGCGGTTGATTAGAATGTGAGAAAAAAGAACAGCCCTTATTAATCTGATCTTGTTTCTGAAACGACGACGGGGGGGGGGGGTCCCTTTCCCCCCTCTTCCTCCTGTCATTCCAGTTCACAAGCTATGAAAAATATGACTATCGTCCAAACACACTGCATTAGGGTGAACAACTCAGAGGGGGAAAACACACTTTGGTTTCACCTTGTGTTAAACATGAGTCCATAGAGGGAAGGTATGATGCTGTAACTACCATGTCGATCAGGAGTCACTAGGCCCTGTTTCAGTGGGATGAAACACTGAAACACCGAAACACAACAGATAGAAATGTGATGAAAAGAGCTGACGCGATTCGCTATGCTAACCTGACACACATCCCCTGATCTGTTCTACACTATACATCTCAACATTCTGTAACGAGGAACCAACATGAACAGACACCAGGGCTTTCCTGTTTTATCAAATGTCAGTTATTTATCCCACATGGTAAACTAGGTTATTATCAGTGTTTATACCACAGGGTAAACTAGTGTATTATCAGTGTTTATACCACAGGGTAAACTAGTTTATTATCAGTGTTTATACCAGGGTAAACTAGGTTATTATCAGTGTTTATACCACAGGGTAAACTAGGTTATTATCAGTGTTTATACCACAGGGTAAACTAGGTTATTATCAGTGTTTATACCACAGGGTAAACTAGTTTATTATCAGTGTTTATACCACAGGGTAAACTAGTTTATTATCAGTGTTTATACCACAGGGTAAACTAGTTTATTATCAGTGTTTATACCACAGGGTAAACTAGTTTATTATCAGTGTTTATACCACAGGGTAAACTAGGTTATTATCAGTGTTTACATCAGGGTAAACTAGGTTATTATCAGTGTTTATACCACAGTGTAAACTAGGTTATTATCAGTGTTTATACCACAGTGTAAACTAGTTTATTATCAGTGTTTATACCACAGGGTAAACTAGTTTATTATCAGTGTTTATACCACAGGGTAAACTAGGTTATTATCAGTGTTTATAGCACAGGGTAAACTAGGTTATTATCAGTGTTTACATCAGGGTAAACTAGGTTATTATCAGTGTTTACATCAGGGTAAACTAGGTTATTATCAGTGTTTATACCACAGGGTAAACTAGGTTATTATCAGTGTTTATACCACAGGGTAAACTAGGTTATTATCAGTGTTTATACCACAGAGTAAACTAGGTTATTATCAGTGTTTATACCACAGAGTAAACTAGGTTATTATCAGTGTTTATACCACAGGGTAAACTAGGTTATTATCAGTGTTTATACCATAGAGTAGTTTATTATCAGTGTTTATACCACAGGGTAAACTAGGTTATTATCAGTGTTTATACCATAGAGTAGTTTATTATCAGTGTTTATACCATAGAGTAGTTTATTATCAGTGTTTATACCACAGGGTAAACTAGGTTATTATCAGTGTTTATACCATAGAGTAGTTTATTATCAGTATTTATACCATAGAGTAGTTTATTATCAGTATTTATACCATAGAGTAGTTTATTATCAGTGTTTATACCATAGAGTAGTTTATTATCAGTATTTATACCATAGAGTAGTTTATTATCAGTGTTTATACCATAGAGTAGTTTATTATCAGTGTTTATACCATAGAGTAGTTTATTATCAGTGTTTATACCATAGGGTAAACTAGGTTATTATCAGTGTTTATACCATAGAGTAGTTTATTATCAGTATTTATACCATAGAGTAGTTTATTATCAGTATTTATACCATAGAGTAGTTTATTATCAGTGTTTATACCATAGAGTAGTTTATTATCAGTGTTTATACCATAGGGTAAACTAGGTTATTATCAGTGTTTATACCACAGTGTAAACTAGGTTATTATCAGTGTTTATACCATAGAGTCGTTTATTATCAGTGTTTATACCATAGAGTAGTTTATTATCAGTGTTTATACCACAGGGTAAACTAGGTTATTATCAGTGTTTATACCACAGGGTAAACTAGGTTATTATCAGTGTTTATACCACAGGGTAAACTAGGTTATTATCAGTGTTTATACCACAGGGTAAACTAGGTTATTATCAGTGTTTATACCACAGGGTAAACTAGGTTATTATCAGTGTTTACATCAGTGTAAACTAGTTTATTATCAGTGTTTATACCACAGAGTAAACTAGTTTATTATCAGTGTTTATACCACAGAGTAAACTAGTTTATTATCTGTGTTTATACCACAGGGTAAACTAGGTTATTATCAGTGTTTATACCACAGAGTAAACTAGTTTATTATCAGTGTTTATACCATAGAGTAGTTTATTATCAGTGTTTATACCATAGAGTAGTTTATTATCAGTGTTTATACCACAGAGTAAACTAGGTTATTATCAGTGTTTACATCAGTGTAAACTAGTTTATTATCAGTGTTTATACCACAGGGTAAACTAGTTTATTATCAATATTTATACCACAGGGTAAACTAGTTTATTATCAATATTTATACCACAGGGTAAACTAGTTTATTATCAATATTTATACCACAGGGTAAACTAGTTTATTATCAGTGTTTATACCACAGGGTAAACTAGTTTATTATCAATATTTATACCACAGGGTAAACTAGGTTATTATCAGTGTTTATACCACAGGGTAAACTAGGTTATCAGTGTTTATACCACAGGGTAAACTAGGTTATTATCAGTGTTTATACCACAGGGTAAACTAGTTTATTATCAATATTTATACCACAGGGTAAACTAGTTTATTATCAGGTATTTACACCATAGAGTAGTTTATTATCAGTGTTTATACCACAGGGTAAACTAGTTGAATCATCAGTGTAAACTAGTTTATAATCAGGTATTTACACCAGAGTAAACTAGTTGAATTGTCAGTGTTGTCTGCTCCTTTAGATGTCTTATCTAGCTCAGTGAATTAAGGCCTACAGCTTCACCAGAGTGGGAGTTGACTCCTCCTCTAGATGTCTTATCTAGCTCAGTGAATTAAGGCCTACAGCTTCACCAGAGTGGGAGTTGACTCCTCCTCTAGATGTCTTATCTAGCTCAGTGAATTAAGGCCTACAGCTTCACCAGAGTGGGAGTTGTCTGCTCCTTTAGATGTCTTATCTAGCTCAGTGAATTAAGGCCTACAGCTTCACCAGAGTGGGAGTTGACTCCTCCTCTAGATGTCTTATCTAGCTCAGTGAATTAAGGCTTCCATCGTTGAGTCAAGAGTCAGACAGCAAACATTTTGTCGCTGACACAGCAAATTATTTTCTGTTTGCGGTCCTATGATTCTGGCACTCAACAGTGTTACTAGATATTACCAAGCGTAGGTTATGTACACTGTATTTATCCAGGTTGTATCTACTTGTGAGGCCAAGTACTTAGGTAAAAAAATACTTTAAAGTACTTCAGTAGTTACTGGGACATCTGTACTCCAGTTTACTATTTATTTTTCTCACTACTTTAACTCCACTACATTCCTAAAGAAAACATATACTTTTTACTCCCATACTGACACTAAAAAGTACTCGTTGCATTTAGAAAGCTCAGACAGAACAGTAAAATAGTCCAATTTACGCACCTATCAACATAACACACTGTGATGCCTACTGCCTCTGATCTGACGGATTCACTAAATAAAAATACTGTTGTTTGTAAATGATGTGGGAGTGTGCCCATCTTTATTTATTTATTATTTTGATAATCGGGCTGTCTGGTTTGCTTAATATAAGGAATTTAATGTACAGGGGCGGTAGGGTAGCCTAGTGGTGAGAGCGTTGGACTAGTAATCGGAGGGTTGCAAGTTCAAACCCCCGAGCTGACAAGGTACAAATCTGTCGTTCTGCCCCTGAACAGGCAGTTAACCCACTGTTCCTAGGCCGTCATTGAAAATAAGAATTTGTTCTTAACTGACTTGCCTAGTTAAATAAAAATTTTAAAAAATAGCATTAATGTATAGCATTAATACCTTTTCTATTGAGGTATCTTTACTTTTACTCAAGTATTACAATTGATTACTTTTTCCACCCCTGGCTAACTGTAATCTCAGTTGAGAAGAGGACAGTTTGATGGTTACTACGACAACTGGTCTCCTGATAGATACTACGACAACTGGTCTCCTGATAGATACTACGACAACTGGTCTCCTGATAGATACTACGACAACTGGTCTCCTGATAGATACTACGACAACTGGTCTCCTGATAGTTACTACGACAACTGGTCTCCTGATAGTTACTACGACAACTGGTCTCCTGATAGTTACTACGACAACTGGTCTCCTGATAGTTACTACGACAACTGGTCTCCTGATAGTTACTACGACAACTGGTCTCCTGATAGTTACTACGACAACTGGTCTCCTGATAGTTACTACGACAACTGGTCTCCTGATGGTTACTACTACAAGTCCGGCAAGCTAGCGGGCTCTCTCTGAGCTAGTCCGGCAAGCTAGCTGTCTCTCTCTGAGCTAGTCCGGCAAGCTAGCTGTCTCTCTCTGAGCTAGCTAGCTGTCTCTCTCTGAGCTAGTCCGGCAAGCTAGCTGTCTCTCTCTGAGCTAGTCCGGCAAGCTAGCTGTCTCTCTCTGAGCTAGTCCGGCAAGCTAGCTGTCTCTCTCTGAGCTAGTCCGGCAAGCTAGCTGTCTCTCTCTGAGCTAGTCCGGCAAGCTAGCTGTCTCTCTCTGAGCTAGTCCGGCAAGCTAGCTGTCTCTCTCTGAGCTAGTCCGGCAAGCTAGCTGTCTCTCTCTGAGCTAGTCCGGCAAGCTAGCTGTCTCTCTCTGAGCTAGTCCGGCAAGCTAGCTGTCTCTCTCTGAGCTAGTCCGGCAAGCTAGCTGTCTCTCTCTGAGCTAGTCCGGCAAGCTAGCTGTCTCTGTCTGTATGGCAGTTGAAAAAACGTTCAATAAACCACAAAATGAATGTAGCCTAGAGGTGTGCGTACATGAGAGTGTAAAGAGATGTTGAATGAACTGACGGATGCACTGTTTACATAAACGAGGCTATTAGCCAAGCCAAATCAGTTCAGTAGAAAATGATTAGGTAAAGACATGTTTTAGGCCAAAACAGTCTGAAACTGTTTTTCTTTTTGTTGCTTAATCCTCCTCACAGAGAAAAAGGTTTCCAAGGTACAGGTTAAAGACAAATATGATGCAACAGAGATAATCATACTTCATGTGTCATTATTGGCACAGTTCAAGTTCATGAATTGGCTTATAAATTAACTGGCTTATGGCCTACAAAAACTGAACTTTCAACACAATTAACTTCTGTTCTAGACCGTGTTTATGTGCCAAGTGAATGTGATGATTGGCTACTTCACAACTTCCAGTAACAAACCCTTATTCTCCTGAGAGGTGAGAAAGGACTAAGGTCCCTTATTTCCAGAAACAAACCCTTATTCACCTGAGAGGTGAGGAAGGACTAAGGTCCCTTATTTCCAGAAACAAACCCTTATTCTCCTGAGAGGTGAAGAAGGACTAAGGTCCCTTATTTCCAGAAACAAACCCTTATTCTCCTGAGAGGTGAGGAAGGACTAAGGTCCCTTATTTCCAGAAACAAACCCTTATTCGCCTTTGTATTGGTGAAGATCTAGGGAGTTATCTCAGTGCTTTTTTATTTAACTAGGCAAGTCAGTTAAGAATAAATTCTTATTGCCTTGTTCAGGGGCAGAACAACAGATTGTCAGCTCGGGGATTCGATCCAGCAACCTTTCGGTTACTGGCCCAACGCTCTAACCCCCAAGGATCAGGTACCCCTGCCCATTTAATCTTATTCATTGTGATCTAAAGACAACATTTCGGCCCATTTTAAAGCAGGACTCCGACTCTGAGATGATTTATGATTCATGAATATGGGCTCTGCAAGTACAAGATGGCCAGCAGTTTGGTGAAATGCCCACAATGTTCAGAGCCATTATGAAAAACGTACAATATCACTCCATCCATGGCAATGCTTCAGCCTGGATTTCAGCCAAACCTTCCCTGACTAACCCTGAAACCCAAGGGAAAACTCCCTCCGAAGAAAAAAAAAACCAGTAAGATTCTAAAACTAGTCAAAGCAAGTTTATACCAGAAGCTAATTAAACAGAAAATGAACCCATCTTCCTCCTCCCTCATTCATGACAAATAGACCTAGTTCCCACATAGATGTGACGAGTCCCAACCCAACCCATGACACATAGGCTAGGGCAGGGTTCTGCAATCCTCTTCCTGGAGAGCTAATCTCCTGTCGGTTTTCACTCCAATACCACCTGTCACTAAACCTGATTCAGTTTATCAACCAGCTAAATTATTACAATCGGGTGTGCTAGATTAGGGTTGGAGCGTAAAAACCTAGAGGGTCGATCTCCGGGAACAGGGTTGTAGAGACCTGGGCTAGGCTATATACTGTATGTCGGTCCCCAACCAGGCCTGAGGCAGTTTGGTAATGATGATAAGCTCTTTAGGTATGGATGGGCGGACTGTCATGAATACTGGTAATGGACTGATTTGTGATCCTGCAGCCCTGATGTGTCCGTTTCTCAGTGACAAAGGGTCTGTTTTACTCCCCATCTATAGCCATGATTGCTGCGCATGGTTTGAATTCAAAGGCAACCTGGACTGGAGATTGTGGGACGTGTTCTTTCTAAAGAAAATAACTTTTTAATAACTGACCCTGACAATACAGGCCATAGGCCAGCTCTGAGAACTGCCTGCAAAAGTTGTCATCGAGTTGTTGTACTGTCACTGTCGGCCATAGATATTATATCAATGGATAATGAGCTTATTTTCGATATCTATTGTTACATGCTTTGTATGAGTTGGCTTGCCCCAGTGCTCTCACTAGGACAGGGGTAGACAACTAGATATAGCAGCGGGACAATGTTTTTTCCGAGCGGATGGTAAAGTGGCTGGAACATAATTATAATAACTTATACACTCAAATTGATGACAATAAAGCCCAAAAGGAGGTTGTATTTGAAAATAACAATCCTTTCCTACCTGGATTACATTGAGATACGATCACATATGCCTCTTTTTATTTGTGGGAATACTTGGGAACAGATAAAAAAAATTATTGGTTATTTTACAGTTGTTGTTTTTTTTTTTACTCAAAAAGTTAAAACTTTGGAAGACCAAAGAAAAAGACTTGAGGAACGCCTTTGGCCCGTACGCCAGCTGTTGCCGACCCCTGCCCTACGAAGTATCAAGCAGCTAGAGGTTCGCGTAGCTAGAATAAGGCTGACATGGATGGACAACCATAGAGATCCTATTAAATCATAAATCTATGGGACTACCCCCCCCCCAAAAAAATACGATGGCAAGGACTTTTTTATTTTTCAATCGAAGACTCCTGCGTGCATATACGTCCGGGCGGGTGTTATCTTCAATAAATAGTTGATAAAAGTAAACATGAGGGGAAAAAACGTAATGGCAACATGACTTAGAAAAGCAAAATAGTGCGTACCTCTCAAATAGTATTCTGACAGCAAAGATCCCCACAGCCAACGGTAAGGCAGAGAGTAAGTGCCCGGCTTTTGGATACTCCACCCCGGGCGCTGGGTCTGCAAGATCCGCCCAAGTCACATTATGTGGGAGCCAAAACCTCTCGTTCCAAAACCACACTGAAAGAGCAGCCATGGTCACCAAAAGTGGCTTCGATTTAAGAAATGTAATCCTCTGGAGAAAAAATAAATAAAACGAGGGAAACGTTTCCACCGCCCTTCCTTTGAGGACTGAGTATTGGATGAGTCCAGAAACGTTTTGTACCCGTGTTTGGGTAAGACTAGAAACGTTTTGTTGTCCGTGATAGAATTGTTGGATGGATGAAATTAAAAAGGCCTCACAACAGAGCAATCATCAAAGTCAGTCCAGAAAGAACAAAGATTTATTTATTTTTTTTACTAAAAAAACCCACAGTTTGTGGTTTAAAATGGGAAGAAATGTGGGCAGAACAAACGAGAAGGTGGGCAGAGCCAAGCATGAGCTAGCGAGATCCTATTGGCTCGTTCTAGCAACAGGGAACGCCTACTCTGTGAAGTGCGCATGTGCAAGAACTCAATTCTCCTTTGCACTCCTTCTAAACAACGCAATTCTTTAACACTTTGGCAAAGGGTAAAACGTCTACATAACATATTCCACTCTGTTCGTTACATATTCTAGTTTTGGGAAGATAAACCTGTATTGAGATCAAATGTTTCATCGACGAGAAAACAGAATATCGGCCAGAATCCAATTCAATTCAAGGGGCTTTTATTGGCATGGGAAACGTGTGTTAACATTGCCAACATTGGCCAGAATCCATCTCCACCCATCTTCTCCCACTGCCGGGCACCGGGCTTCCTCTCACTACCATATTTGTAAGTGATTGGAGACTCCAGGCGGATGCTTCACATTTACACATCATGTGAAATAGATTTATCATTGTTCTGTCTGTGGTATGAAGATGGCGACGTTGGCTAGCCAAACTGCGCATGTGGTGCAAGCCGTCAAATATAAAGCACTTATTCAAAAAATGAAAACGTGTCAATTTGTCACATTCACGAGGTTGGAGTAATAACATGTTCAACTACTTAAGACACTGACTTGAATATAGGTTCTCCCTTTAGATTTCGAGAAAATTAACAACTAAGAAATACTTTTTCACTTCTCTCATTGACTTCGCAAATTTCAAACCCTGGCCTGGTCTTCTTGGTCTGTTTAGCAAGTGTTCCCGGTAGTCTAGCAATGTTGTGCCTCTGGGTTTATAAACTGTGCTATTACTGATGGGACGTTCACTATTACTTTTCCAACCAGATAGACTAGTGTCTTTCTTATCGTAATAAGAATAAGAGCACCTCCTCCCAGCTGCCCACTGCACTGAGGCTAGGAAACACTGTCACCACTGATAAATCCACAATAACTGAGAATTTAAATAAGCATTTTTCTACGGCTGGCCATGCATTCCACCTGGCCACCCCTACCCTGGTCAACAGCTCTGCACCCCCCACAGCAACTCGCAAAAGCATCCCCCATTTCTCCTTCACCCAAATCCAGATAGCTGATGTTCTGAAAGAGCTGCAAAATCTGGACCCCTACAAATCAGCAGGGCACGTCAGCCACGCTCAAGGTCCTAAATGATATCATAACCACCATAAGAGACAATACTGTGCAATTGTATTCATCGACCTGGCCAAGGCTTTCGACTCTGTCAATCACCACATCTGCAGACTCAACAGCCTTGGTTCCTCAAATGACTGCCTCGCCTGTTTCACCAACTACTTCTCAGACAGAGTTCAGTGTGTCAAATCGGAGGGACTGTTGTCTGGACCTCTGGCAGTCTCTATGGGGGTGCCACAGGGTTCAATTATCGGGCCGACTTTTTTCTCTGTATACATCGATGATGTCGCTCTCGCTGCTAGTGATTCTCTGATCCACCTCTACGCAGACGACACCATTCTGTATACTTCTGGCCCTTTTTTGGACACTGTGTTAACTAACCTCCAGATGAGCTTCAATGCCATACAGCTCTCCTTCCATGGCCTTCAACTGGTCTTAAATGCAAGTTTTACTAAATGCATGCTCTTCAACCAATTGGTGCCCGCACCTGCCCGCCCAGCATCACTACTCTGGACGGTTCTGACTTAGAATATGTGGACAACTACAAATACCTAGGTGTCTTGTTAGACTGAAAACTCTCCTTCCAGACTCACATTAAGCATCTCCAATCCAAAATTAAATCTAGAATCGGCATCCTATTTCACAACAAAGCATCCTTCATTCATGCCAAACATACCCTCATAAAACTGACTATCCTACCGATCCTTAACTTCGGTGATGTCATTTACAAAATAGCCTCCAACACTACTCTGCAAATTAGATGCAGTCTATCACAGTGCCATCCACTTTGTCACCAAAGCCCCATATACCACCCACCACTGTGACCTGTATGCTCAAGTCGGCTGGTCCTCGCTACATATTCACAGCCAAACCCACTGGCTCCCATTTGCTATGTAAAGCCCAGCCTTATCTCAACTCACTGGTCACCATAACAACACCCACTAATAGTACGCGCTCCAGCAGGTATATCTCACTGGTCATCCCCAAAGCCAATTCCTCCTTTGGCCGCCTCTCCTTCCAGTTCTCTGCTGCCAATGACTGGAACGAATTGCAAATATCACTGAATCTTGAGACCCATATCTCCCTCACTAACTTTAAGCTACAGCTGTCAGAGCAGCTCACAGATGACTGCACCTGTATGTAACGGATGTGAAACGGCTAGCTTAGTTAGCGGTGCGCGCTAGCTAGCGTTTCAATCGGTTACGTCATTGGCTCTGAGACCTTGAAGTAGTAGTTCCCCTTGCTCTGCAAGGGCCGCGGCTTTTGTGGAGCGATGGGTAACGATGCTTCGTGGGTGACTGTTGTTGATGTGTGCAGAAGGTCCCTGGTTCGCGCCCGGGCATGGGCGAGGGGACGGTTTGGGATGGTTTAAAATTATACTGTTACATTGATGCTGTTGACCCGGATTACTGGTTGCTGCGGAAAAAGGAGGAAGGTCAAAAGGGGGGTGAGTGTAACGGATGTGAAACGGCTAGCTTAGTTAGCGGTGCGCGCTAGCTAGCGTTTCAATCGGTTACGTCACTGGCTCTGAGACCTTGAAGTAGTAGTTCCCCTTGCTCTGCAAGGGCCGTGGCTTTTGTGGAGCGATGGGTAACGATGCTTCGTGGGTGACTGTTGTTGATGTGTGCAGAAGGTCCCTGGTTCGCGCCCGGGTATGGGTGAGGGGACGGTTTAAAATGATACTGTTACATGTACATAGCCCATCTGTAAATAGTCCATCTAACTACCTCATCCCCATACTGTTTTTTGTGTGTCTTGTGTGTTTTGTACTTGCACATTCATCACTCCAGTGTTTAATTGTTCAATTGTAATTATTTCACCACTATGGCCTATTTATTGCCTTCCTCCCTTATCTTGCCTCATTTGCAGACACTGTATATAGACTTTTTTTTCTCTATTGTGTTATTGACTGTATGTTTGTTTATTCCATGTGTAACTCTGTGTTGTTGTTTGTGTCGCACTGCTTTGCTTTATCTTGGCCAGGTCGCAGTTGTAAATGAGAACTTGTTCTCAACTAGCCTACCTGGTTAAATAAAGGTGAAATAATATCATCAAATCAAATCAAATTTATTTATATAGCCCTTCGTACATCAGCTGATATCTCAAAGTGCTGTACAGAAACCCAGCCTAAAACCCCAAACAGCAAGCAATGCAGGTGTAGAAGCACGGTGGCTAGGAAACACTCCCTAGAAAGGCCAAAACCTAGGAAGAAACCTAGAGAGGAACCAGGCTATGTGGGGTGGCCAGTCCTCTTCTGGCTGTGCCGGGTGGAGATTATAACAGAACATGGCCAAGATGTTCAAATGTTCATAAATGACCAGCATGGTCGTATAATAATAAGGCAGAACAGTTGAAACTGGAGCAGCAGCACGGTCAGATCCTCCGAGAGAGAGAAAGAAAGAGAGAAGGAGAGAATTAGAGAACGCACACTTAGATTCACACAGGACACCGAATAGGACAGGAGAAGTACTCCAGATATAACAAACTGACCCTAGCCCCCCGACACAAACTACTGCAGCATAATTACTGGAGGCTGAGACAGGAGGGGTCAGGAGACACTGTGGCCCCATCCGAGGACACTCCCGGACAGGGCCAAACAGGAAGAATATAACCCCACCCACTTTGCCAAAGCACAGCCCCCACACCACTAGAGGGATATCTTCAACCACCAACTTACCATCCTGAGACAAGGCTGAGTATAGCCAAAGATCTCCGCCATGGCACAACCCAAGGGGGGGCGCCAACCCAGACAGGATGACCACATCAGTGAATCAACCCACTCAGGTGACGCACCCCTTCCAGGGACGGCATGAGAGAGCTCTAGTAAGCCAGTGACTCAGCCCCTGTAATAGGGTTAGAGGCAGAGAATCCCAGTGGAAAGAGGGAAACCGGCCAGGCAGAGACAGCAAGGGCGGTTCGTTGCTCCAGAGCCTTTCCGTTCACCTTCCCACTCCTGGGCCAGACTACACTCAATCATATGACCCACTGAAGAGATGAGTCTTCAGTAAAGACTTAAAGGTTGAGACCGAGTTTGCGTCTCTGACATGGGTAGGCAGACCGTTCCATAAAAATGCAGTTCTATAGGAGAAAGCCCTGCCTCCAGCTGTTTGCTTAGAAATTCTAGCGACAATTAGGAGGCCTGCGTCTTGTGACCGTAGCGTACGTGTAGGTATGTACGGCAGGACCAAATCAGAGAGATAGGTAGGAGCAAGCCCATGTAATGCTTTGTAGGTTAGCAGTAAAACCTTGAAATCAGCCCTTGCTTTGACAGGAAGCCAGTGTAGAGAGGCTAGCACTGGAGTAATATGATCCATTTTTTGGGACTAGTCAGGATTCTAGCAGCCGTATTTAGCACGAACTGAAGTTGGTGCTAAATTTTATTACGTTTGCAGTTGCAACAAATAATCTGCTCAGACCCCAACCAAGGAACATCAAAAGTTGTGCTATAAATTCACAGACAACACAAAGATTCCTTGATGTCTTTCCAGATTCCCTCTGTCTACCCAAGGACGCCAGAGGACAAAAATCAGTTAACCACCTAACTGAGGAACTCAATTTAACCTTGCGCAATACCCTAGATGCAGTTGCACCCCTAAAAACTAAAAACATTTCCCATAAGAACCTAGCTCCCTGGTACACAGAAACTACCCGAGCTCTGAAGCAAGCTTCCAGAAAATTGGAACGGAAATGGCGCCACACCAAACTGGAAGTCTTCCGACTAGCTTGGAAAGACAGTACCGTGCAGTAACGAAGAGCCCTTACTGCTGCTCGATCATCCTATTTTTCTAACTTAATTGAGGAAAATAAGAACAATCCGAAATTCCTTTTTGATACTGTGGCAAAGCTAACTAAAAAGCAGCATTCCCCAAGAGAGGATGACTTTCACTTTAGCAGTGATAAATTCATGAACTTCTTTGAGGAAAAGATTATGATTATTAGAAAGCAAATTACGGACTCCTCTTTAAATCTGCGTATTCCTCCAAAGCTCAGTTCTCCTGAGTCAACACAACTCTGCCAGGACCTAGGATCAAGAGAGATGCTCAAGTGTTTTAGTACTATATCTCTTGACACAATGATGAAAATAATCATGGCCTCTAAACCTTCAAGCTGCATACTGGACCCTATTCCAACTAAACTACTGAAAGAGCTGCTTCCTGTGCTTGGCCCTCCTATGTTGAACATAATAAACGGCTCTCTATCCACTGGATGTGTACCAAACTCACTAAAAGTGGCAGTAATAAAGCCTCTCTTGAAAATGCCAAACCTTGACACAGAAAAAATAAAAAACGGTCGGCCTATATCGAATCTTCCATTCCTCTCAAAAATTTTAGAAAAGGCTGTTGCGCAGCAACTTACTGCCTTCCTGAAGACAAACAATGTATACGAAATGCTTCAGTCTGGTTTTAGACCCCATCATAGTACTGAGACGGCACTTGTGAAGGTGGTAAATGACCTTTTAATGGCATCAGACCGAGGCTCTGCATCTGTTTTGTCACTTCTAGGTTAGACTACTGCAATGCTCTACTTTCCGGCTACCCGGATAATATATACTGTATATACAGTACAAGGGAGTACACCCCTCACATTTTTGTAAATATTTGAGTATATATTTTCATGTGACAACACTGAAGAAATGACACTTTGCTACAATGTAAAGTAGTGAGTGTACAGCTTGTATAACAGTGTACATTTGCTGTCCCCTCATATTAACTCAACACACAGCCATTAATGTCTAAACCTCTGGCAACAAAAGTGAGTACACCCCTAAGCCATTTTCCCTCCCCGGTGTCATGTGACTCGTTGGTGTTACAAGGTCTCAGGTGTGAATGGGGATCAGGTGTGTTAAATTTGGTGTCATCGCTCTCACACTCCCTCATACTGACTGGTCACTGGAAGTTCAACATGGCACCTCATGGCAAAGAACTGTCTGAGGATCTGAAAAAAAGAATTGTTGCTCTACATAAAGATGGCCTGGGCTATAAGAAGACTATTGCCAAGACCCTGAAACTGAGCTGCAGCACGGTGGCCAAGACCATACAGCGGTTTAACTGGACAGGTTCCACTCAGAACAGGCCTCGCCATGGTCAACCAAAGAAGTTGAGTGCACGTGCTCAGCGTCATATCCAGAGGTTGTCTTTGGGAAATAGACGTATGAGTGCTGCCAGCATTGCTGCAGAGGTTGAAGGGGTGGGGGGTCAGCCTGTCGGTGCTCAAACCATGCGCCGTACACTGCATCAAATTGGTCTGCATGGCTGTCGTCCCAGAAGGAAGCCTCTTCTAAAGACGATGCACAAGAAAGCCAGCAAACAGTTTGCTGAAGACAATCAGACTAAGGACATGGATTACTGGAACCATGTCCTGTGGTCTGATGACACCAAGATAAACTTATTTGGTTCAGATGGTGTCAAGCGTGTGTGGCGGCAACCAGGTGAGGAGTACAAAGACAAGTGTGTCTTGCCTACAGTCAAGCATGGTGGTGGGAGTGACATGGTCTGGGGCTGCATGAGTGCTGCTGGCACTGGGGAGCTACAGTTCATTGAGGGAACTATGAATGCCAACATGTACTGTGACATACTGAAGCAGAGCATGATCCCCTCCCTGTGGAGACTGGGCCGCAGGGCAGTATTCCAACATGATAACGACCCCAAACACACCTCCAAGATGACCACTGCCTTGCTAAAGAAGCTGAGGGTAAAGGTGATGGACTGGCCAAGCATGTATCCAGACCTAAACCCTATTGAGCATCTGTGTGGCATCCTCAAACGGAAGGTGGAGGAGTGCAAGGTCTCTAACATCCACCAGCTCCGTGATGTCGTCATGGAGGAGTGGAAGAGGACTCCAGTGGCAACCTGTGAAGCTCTGGTGAATTCCATGCCCAAGAGGGTTAAGGCAGTGCTGGAAAATGATGGTGGTCACACAAAATATTGACACTTTGGGCCCAATTTGGACATTTTCACTTTGGGGTGTACTCACTTTTGTTGCCAGCGGTTTAGACATTAATGGCTGTGTGTTGAGTTATTTTATAATAATAATATAATTTTGAGGGGACAGCAAATTTACACTGTTATACAAGCTGTACACTCACTACTTTACATTGTAGCAAAGTGTAATTTCTTCAGTGTTGTCACAGGAAAAGATATACTCAAATATTTACAAAAACGTGTACTCACTTTTGTGATATACTGTATATATAGTGATAGTTTTTTTATTCTTCCATTATTTTACCAGGTAAGTTGACTGAGAACATATTCTCATTTACAGCAACAACCTGGGGAATAGTCACAGGGGAGAGGAGGGGGGATGAATGAGACAATTGTAAACTGGGGATTATTAGGTGACCATGATGGTTTGAGGGCCAGGGCATTGGGATATCTTTTTTTAGACCAGAGGAAAGAGTGCCTCTACTGGCCCTCCAACACCACTTCCAGCAGCATCTGGTCTCCCATCCAGGAACTGACCAGGACCAACCCTGCTTAGCTTCAGAAGCAAGCCAGCAGTGGTATGCAGGGTGGTCTGCTGCTGGCCATAGTGATCCGTGATAAGACATTTTGAGATGAATATCAGTGAACGTATTTGTGTTTGTAGAACAATATAGTACAATGAAAATGTCACGTTGTATATCATTGTCTCGAAACCCACCCTCAGAGTTCTCTGTACGAGATGAGGGCTCCACCAGGCGTCCATGGCAACGGAGACATTCTGAAATGTCATCTCAATACAGTATGATGATAATAGCACAACAACTGTGTAATAAAATAGGTCTTATGTCTAATAACAGCCACTCCCATTGGGTTAGGCATGTTGAAAACAACCAGTAAAATAATGTATAGATAAAGATTTGTAATGGTCCCTCAGATGCTCAAGAACGTCTACAACCAGTAAAATAATGTATAGATAAAGATTTTTAATGGTCCCTCAGATGCTCAAGAACGTCTACAGGTGCACCGCCGAGAGTATCTTGACTTGCTGCGTCACCGCCTGGTATAGCAACTGCACCGCCCTCGTCCACAAGGCCCTACAGAGCTCCCATGGCATTTTAGACCTACACACCAACAAGCGGTGTCTGAGGATGGCCCGAAAATAATGTCAGAGACTTCAGCAAACCTCGCCATACATAGACTGTTCTCTCTACTTCTATCCGGCAGATGGCGCCAGAGTATGAAGTCTCGGACAAACAGGCTTCTGCCGCCAAGCAATGCCACTGTTAAACAGATAGACAATAGCTGTCCACCCCCCACGGACCATATATTCCATTCTTTATTCCAGCGATGTAGTTATCATGTCTAAGCCTGTATTTCCTCTCCTCTTTTCTTTTATTTCTCCTCCTGTTTTGGAATTTCATTGTCATTTCATAAGCCCTCGTATAGCCTCTTCTCTCCTATCTCTCTCTCCTATCTCTCTCTCCTATCTCTCTCTCCTATCTCTCTCTCCTATCTCTCTCTCCTACCTCTCTCTCCTATCTCTCTCTCCTATCTCTCTCTCCTATCTCTCTCCTATCTCTCTCCTATCTCTCTCTCCTATCTCTTATGCCTCAATTTATCCCCCCTCTCTCTACATCTCCCTCTCTCATCCTCTCACCGTCTCACTCTCTCCATCTTTACCAATCCCATTTCTCCCTCCCCTTCCCTCTCTTTCTTTACCTCTATCCCCCCCCTCTCTCTCTATACGCACACTCACAGGTCACTACCCACACAAACAGACACACCTACACTGACAATCTTGCAAATACACGCACGCGCACACGCCACTTATGCTGCTGCCATACTGTTAACTGTTATCATTATTTATCCTGCTACCAGTTGCTTTCTAATCCCAGCCTATATATCTACCTCAAAATACTCCAGTATCTCTGCACATTGTAAATGTGTTTTCTGGCACTGTCCCATATAGCTTACATTCTCATATTGTTTCTTTCTTTCTTTCTTCCTTTTTTTTGTTATACTATTTTGATAGTGAATACTGTTGGGAAGGGGTTGCTAGTTCAGATTGTCACCGTACTTGTGCATGTAACAATAAAACGTGAAACTAGTAAAGATAGATTAGACACTTCTCCAAATAGATTGGAGGAGGAAAACATAACCAACATCCTGTATGAGGATACGCATTTAGCTGTATGTACACTATATATATATACACACAAGAGTATGTGGACACCCCTTCAAATGAGTAGATTTGGCTATTTCAGCCACACCCGTTGCTGACAGGTGTATATAAATCGAGCACACAGCCATGCATTCTCCACAGACAAACATTGGCAGTAGAATGGCCTTACTGAAGAGCTTAGAGACTTTCAACGTGGCACCTTCATAGGATGCCACCTTCCCAACGAGTCAGTTCATAACATTTTGGCCCTGTTAGAGCTGCCCCGGTCAACTGCAAGTGCTGTAATTGTGAAGTGGAAATGTCTCGGAGCAACAACGGCTCAGCTGTGAAGTGGTAGGCCACACAAGCTCACAACATCTGTCTTCGGTTGCCACACTCACTACTGAGTTCCAAACTGTCCCTGGAAGCAATGTCAGCACAAGAACGGTTCGTCTGGAGCTTCATGAAATGGGTTTCTTGGCCAAGGAGTCACACACAAGCCAAAGATCACCCTGGACAATGCCAAGCACAAGCTGGAGTGGTGTAAAGCTCACCACCATTGGACTCTGGAGCAGTGGAAACACGTTCTCTGGAGTGATGAATCACAGGTCACCATCTGGCAGTCCGACAGACGAATCTGGGTTTGGCTGATGCCAGGAGAACACCACCTGCCCCAATGCTTAGTGGCAACTGTAAAGTTTGGTGGAGGAGGAATATTGGTCTGGGGCTGTTTTTCATGGTTCGGGCCCCTTAGTGCCAGTGAAGGGAAATCTTAACGCTACAGCATAGAATGACATTCTAGACTATTCTGTCCTTTCAACATTGTGGCAACAGTTTGGGGAAGGCCATTTCCTGTTTCAGCATGACAATGCCCCCATGCACAAAGCGAGGTCCATACAGAAAAAGTTTGTCGAGATCGGTGTGGAAGAACTTGACTGGCTTGCACAG
>NC_060190.1:75441365-75498865 GCF_021184085.1 Oncorhynchus gorbuscha | reverse complement strand
AACCAATTCTTTCTTTGACCGCCTCTCCTTCCAGTTCTCTGCTGCCAATGACTGGAACGATCTACAAAAATCTCTGAAACTGGAAACACTTATCTCCCTCACTAGCTTTAAGCACCAACTGTCAGAGCATCTTACAGATTACTGCACCTGTACATAGCCCACCTATAATTTAGCCCAAACAACTACCTCTTTCCCTACTGTATTTTTTTTTTTAGCTCCTTTGCACCCCATTATTTTTATTTCTACTTTGCACATTCTTCCATTGCAAACTACCATTCCAGTGTTTTACTTGCTATATTGTATTTAATTTGCCACCATGGCCTTTTTTTGCCTTTACCTCCCTTCTCACCTCACTTGCTCACATCGTATATAAACTTGTTTATACTGTATTATTGACTGTATGTTTGTTTTATTCCAAGTGTAAATCTGTGTTGTTGTATCTGTCGAACTGCTTTGCTTTATATTGGCAATTGTAAATGAGAACTTGTTCTCAACTTGCCTACCTGGTTAAATAAAGGTGAAAAAAATAAAATTAAAAAAGTATATTTAAAACCAAATACCTTTAGACTTATACTCAAGTAGTATTTTACTGGGCGACTTTCACTTTTACTTGAGTATTTTCTATGAATGTATCAGCTCAGTTTGGCTCAGTAGTGTGAAAAGGTTATAAGGGTGGTTTGTCATTACATGTCATTGGATGATCAATTAAGAACATAACTCACTCTCAGAAGATTCGTAAGGCAAACTCATCAAATGTAACTCACTTGTCCACCAGGCCCTTCTTCTTCAGAATGTGGTTGACTTCAGCTGCAGTGGCCGGACCCTGGAGTTTCTGACCATTCAACATCTCCTTCTCCAACTCCTCAATAGTCTACACAGGGAGACACAAATACAAAGACAGAGTGAGAGATATATATATATATATAGAGAGAGCAATTTTAACATTTAGAATATCGACGATAACGGGTATGACAAATTCTTTCCACACTCCTCACAGCACCTTTCCGGTTTTGGCGAAGGCCTCTGCGATCTTACGGTTGCGTCCGCCGTAGCAAGTTGTGATGAGGTCGGCGACGCCACAGCTCTCCAGGAAAGTGACGGGTGAGACGGTCCCAGCGGTGCAGAATATCCGGGCGAAGGCAATCATCTCCATCAGTCCCAGTCTGATTACCGCCGCCTTGGTGTTGTCTCCGAAGCCCAGGCCGTCACAGAACCCTGCTCCTACCGCCACTATGTTCTGGGGTGGGAGAAGAAGAGATCGTTTTCAACCATTACGATCTCATCTGTAAATAGAAATCTAAAAAAGCTATTTATCTTAAAAAGATTCTCTGACGATGGTTAACATGACTGAAACATGTCCGGTACATTACACTCCTTTGTTTGAGCACATATTAACACACACGATCAACAGCATTTTTTCCCCTTAAATCCTCAGTGTCTGTTTCCTCCTTCCATTTTTTTTTAATAAAAAAAAACCAACAACCTTTATTTAACTAGGCAAGTCAGTTTAAGAACAAATTATTATTTTTCAATGACGGCTTACCCTGCCTCCCCATTCCGGTTAGAACATTATAACACTTTCCCCCCTCTACTTCCTGCGTAACTAAAGGCCCACCTTGAGAGCGCCACAGATCTCTACCACATCAGCTTCCTCCACCACGGTGACTCTGAAGTTTGTGGTCTGCATCAGTTTCTTCAGGATGGGGCCCCACTCTTTGTTCTTGCACCCTGTGTGACGAATGCAAAACATGGATAATTATTACAGGTGAAAAATATCTTCAATACCATACCTGGGGTTGGCAGGTAGCCTTGTGGTTAGAGCGTTGGGCCAGGTTGCTAGATTGAAATGCTCAGCTGACAAGGTACAAATCTGTCGTTCTGCCCCTGAACAAGGCAGTTAACCCACTGTTCCTAGACGGTCATTGTAAATAAGAATATGTTCTTACCTGACTTGCCTAGTTAAATAAAAAGGTTAAATTAAATTAAAACAATTATAAAAATTAAAAAAATCATGAAATACATTGATCTTTACTGATGTAGCACAAAAGCATTGACATGCTATTTTAATGGTCAGATATATACTGTGTTGTATTTTCCTAAACAACCAAACACACACCCCTTACCGATTGTTGTTTCGCAGAACTTCTCCTCCGCGACTTCGTTGGCTATGTTAGCTCCCATCAGCACCGTCATGGTGACGCCCAGCTTCTCTCTGATGACATCAGAGATCAGCTTCAACCCCTCTGGCCCCTCATCCACACCCTGAAACATAGATCACCATGGATACGTCTATTCATATCATCTCCCTCATCGACATCCTACAACAACCGATCACCAGGAATGTAGGCCTCATCGTCCTATTTACAGCAACAAACAACAATCAGAAGCAGCAGTATTCAATTCTGTAAATTCAATCAGAAGTTTGCCCTTTCAAAAAGGTAACTGTTTGCTGCTGGCTTTATTCAAAACAGGCCCTGAAAGCAAAAACCACTCACTTTGATAAGAGACATGCCCACAGCATCCTTCTTGATGTGTTCTTTGATGGTGTCACAGATTCTGTTGATGAACTGGTGTGGAATAACGAAGATCAGGATGTCTGCTCCCTTCACGGCATCCGTCACCTCTGGAACGGCCACCTACACGGGCGAAGACAGAGTCATCGGGTGGATGTGTGGTAACAGTTGGTAATAATAAATTAGGTAATGATTTGTTAATAATCAGGTAATAATCAAATGTGTTTTTATTGAACCGAAAAGGTGATGCATGCATTGTTGTGTTTTCTATCGTGACAAACTGTAAAAACAAAATGTTATGTTAGATTTGATTCTGGGTTACTTCTAAAATTATTAATACACATTTTTTCCCCCAGAGTATTTTGAATGTCTAAAATGAATGAATTAATTTATTTGACCTTTATTTAACCAGGCAAGTCAGTTAAGAACAAATTCTTATTTTCAATGACAGCCTAGGAACGACAGATTTGTACCTTGTCAGATCGGGGGTTTGAACTCGCAACCTTCCGGTTACTAGTCCAACGCTCTAACCACTAGGCTACCCTGCCGCCCCAATGAGTCTTACGATGTTTGGGGGAAGCTTGTGTCCAGGCAGGTACTTGACGTTCTCATGGTCTGTGTTGATGATCTCTGTGAGTTTACGGCCGTTCACGGTCTCCTCAAATACCCACATGTTCACTGTCGTGTCGAACACGTCAAGCTTTCCTGCATTGACGCCTACAATCTTGGCAATGGCAGAGCCCCTGTAGATGTGAAACAAAAGGTGTCCATTTCAAACAATGATATTGTTTCATTCGTGTTCTCCACATTTTAGGATCTTAGAGAAATGACTCAGGGTGCAAGACCCAGTGAGGTAATCCCACGTTGAGAGATAAACAGGCTAGCAAGTGAGATGTTAGGATGTCGAGCTTTCTAGCACCACATTTTATGTACCAGATGCTGGAGAGAGATCAGGGAAGAAAATTATGTCATAATTCATTCTTAAAAAGTGGACTTAAATTATTATTGAGTCAATAATTTAACATTCACCGTTTACAATGAATATAAACCACACCTAACGAGTGTAATGGCACAGTAGTGATTACTCAAACATTATTTTACATCAATCAATGAGGCAAGAGTTATTTTAAAGATCAGACAACTCAATATTGATTCAGCTACTTTCCCCCCATTGTACTAGTCAGCCTACACAACAACACAATACAACACAACACAACCTCAGAGAACATAAGAGCATTCCCAAGGAAGTCAATCCAAGGCCCTGCAGTGCAGCAGTTCAAAGCATTTGTTGTTATAGGAGGCGCACAATTAGGCCTAGCGTCGTCCGGGTTAGGGGAGGGTTTGGCCGTCATTGTAAAATAAGAATTTATTCTTAACTGATTTGCCTAGTTAAATAATTAAAGGTTACATTAAAAAAATAGAAATAGCAGCACGGCTACTGGACATACCACCACCACCCTTCAAGTTTATCACATAATATGATACGATCAGCCCTTGTGTGAGTGTGTGAGAGAGAAACTATAAGGAGTTGAACTGCATTCTGCATGAGCCAAACGTCCGATGCAGTCACTGTGGCTGAAACGTCAATAATCCAGCAAATCTACTAGATTAAATCAACTCTATTGATATTATAAATTCAATTCTGATATTTGCCCCAGTTATGTTGCATTATCACCATAGGCCCAATTGAGACAATTACAAATCGTATTATTATTACTGGTCTAATAAAGCAACAAGGAAATCAGGGAAAATCTAACAAGAACAGGATAACAGCAGTTTACTGTAGGCCTTTCTTTCAAACTGTCATCTTTGTTCTGGTGAGATCACATCGAGCAAAAAAAACAAACTCGATACACTCACAGCTTCAATTCTACGACCTAAAACATGATACACAACCGATCCAAAGATTCACAGTGTGATCACCGCCTCAAATGGGTCCCTTAAGTGAGGCATTGTGAACCGCTGACATGCAAAAACTGCCCTCTCGTGTACATTAAGATCATTCAGCATCATCAGCTCAGAAAGAGCTAAATATGTTTAGAATTAATTAATATAAAAAATGCTTACCAGTTGCCAGAGCCAATGATGCATACTTTCTTGGGTGCCATGATGTACAGTGCGATAGTCCACGGTGTCTGTAGCTTCTCCTGAAGTGCTTGGTGCGAGACGCGTCTGAAGCCGAGACGAAATGTATTTATACCTGACACGTGGTCTAGCAGACCGTCTGGGTCACGCCCCCTCGTAGCTATTGGTCAGCGCGGTCAGGAAGAGGACCACTTCTAAATCCCATTAGGAACAATATGTTGCGTTAGGAAGGAGTCTCACATCGTGTCCTTTAGCACACCTCAATGTTCGGAGAGGTGAGTCTTTGACCAAGAATGAGTAGGATAATGTCAAGAGCAAAAAAAGTTGTCTAAACTCCTTATCCTATGAACACGATATGCTGACCTGCAGGTCAATGACCCGATCGTCCCCCTGGTTGTTATACTATACCCTGTCCTGCATCACCCCACTTCTCACAGCAACGACACGGGTGTGTGTGATCAGAACTAAACGGTGATGCTGAGGTGAGCACTAGGCAGGTAACATCTTTAAAAATGGTAAGAATGCCAGTTTGTGCATCAAATGGTTCAACTTTAAATAATTAATTCACAACCGAGAAGTTATCATTTACGATATCCTTTATTAGGTTCAAAACATACAGGAAGAAAATAGGTTTGGTCCATGAAATAAAAAATACAATTCATGTCTGAAGATTTAAAAATCAGTGAACAGTATCATCCTTTTACAGGTTTGGGGTCAATTCAGCATGAAATCAGAACGTTGATTGAAATTACACTCAATATTGGGAAAAATAAAATAAAAATACCCATTGAAAATATATGTATTTAAATGAACTTACTGAACAGATACTGAATTGAGCACAACGATAAAGCTTCTTACATCCTCTACATGTCATATCTAAACAGAAATACCTACAAGCCTAAAGCCGTCTACCATGCTAGCAAAAAAGCTGAGATTCATGAATGTCACAGCTAAAGTGAACCCAGCTCTACGCTTCTCTTGATAGCTCTTGATAGCTTCTGCACACTAACAAATAAAGAAGGAAAACCCAGAGGAATTCATCTGAACAGAGAACAGTAGAAGCCTAAAAACATTGTTCTCCCTCTTCCACACAGGACCAACAAACAACTGCAAGTTGCTGCTAGGTTATAGAGAATATTCTGGATTAAACCATTGGGGTCACTTGAGGGGAGACGTCTTGGGCAAACGGAGCATTAAGACAAATGAGTCAAATTGATGGCATGTCCTTTAAAAAACAGACATTTTCCCCTTCACATCAGATTATTCTGTTCATTATTTACAAAACTAGATCGATCGACTTGAGGTAATTACTACTAAACACACTACTTCCTTAATATTCTTTACTTCTAACTAAACAAGACTTCATACTTTCTAAACCTTTTTTATTTTTATACAAACAAAGCTCCACCAAAATAGCTTAAAATGAAAAGGCCACTTAAATGATTAACTAACCAATATAGTGTATGTTTCACAACATTGTACAGCCTTGCCTGTCATTACCTTTGAAGTGTTCATAGGGGGAATCTTTGAAGTACACAACATTCTAGAAGCATTTAAAATAATCCTCGGTAAGAAAGGAACAGCCAGCGAGGCAATAAAAGGCCACGGAATACTCACACAACCCTATCAATACCAAACACTGAATATCAATTCCAGACCAAAGGCAGAATGGTAGTGTGCGTAGGTAGTGTGTGTAGGCTATCACCTGATCAGTTATGAGTTCGTTTGGACTCAGAGCGGGGTAGATAGATAGTCCCAAGCATTTAAAATTAACCCAATGCTCTTTCACCTTAGCCAAATGTTACAACTTTAATTTAAGCCCCTTACTTAAAATACCCAATATTAGTTATTGTGAAGTAGCATCAATACTTAGTTGGGGGTAATTTTAATCTCACTTAGGCCTGAATATATAGATTCAACATCTGTGAGAGAGTTCAGCACAGAAAATAAATGCTTTGGGGGCTAAACAGTGAGAGACCATTGAAAGAAAATTAGTCAAAATATATTTTAGTGGGACAATGGGACAAATATAAAAAAGTAAGTAGCAATCAAACATTTATACATAACCGTAACAGCTGCTAGTTCATGTTAAAATATATCCTACAGTTACCATCAGCAGTAAAGCAGTCTATATCTAAGATGTCTTATCTAAAGCGTTTTGCAAAAATCAACGGTGTATTTATAAATATGAATGTCCCAAACTTCTCTTTTCGTCCTCCCAGAGAGAACAGACACTTCTTTTCCTCTGTTGACCTGCTTTGACATAATCTCGTCTAGGTGTTTCTGATTCCCAGGGCCTGTTCCAGCTCCTGACGCCTCTGTTGGACCTGAAATGCATTTTAAAGAAACACAAAAATTAAAGAGATTAAAAATGTAGACAAAGAACAATATTACATTTCAGAAATGGTAATCCAATTTTCAATTTCATAGAGCACTTTAGAACAGATTAGAGCATGTGTTATACGTGAAAGGAATAGCAGGAATTGCTAGGTAAATAGCATGTAATGCTAGGTAAATAGCAGGTAATGCTAGGTCAATTCCAGGTAATGCTAGGTCAATTCCAGGTAATGCTAGGTCAATTCCAGGTAATGCTAGGTCAATTCCAGGTAATGCTAGGTCAATTCCAGGTAAAGCTAGATAAATAGCAGGTAATGCTAGGTCAATTCCAGGTAATGCTAGGTCAATTCCAGGTAATGCTAGGTCAATTCCAGGTAATGCTAGGTCAATTCCAGGTAATGCTAGGTCAATTCCAGGTAATTCCAGGTCAATTCCAGGTAATTCCAGGTCAATTCCAGGTAATTCCAGGTAAATTCCAGGTAAATACCAGGTAATGCTAGGTCAATTCCAGGTAAATACCAGGTAATGCTAGGTAAATACCAGGTAATGCTAGGTAAATAGCAGGTAATGCTAGGTAAATAGCAGGTAATGCAAGGTCAATTCCAGGTAAATACCAGGAAACATAAATTGCAGGTAATATTAGGTAAATAGCAGGTAATGCTAGGTAAATAGCAGGTAATGCAAGGTCAATTCCAGGTAAATACCAGGTAATGCTAGGGAAAATAGCAGGTAATGCAAGGTCAATTCCAGGTAAATACCAGGAAACATAAATAGCAGGTTATATTAGGTAAATAGCAGGTCATGCTAGGTCAATTCCAGGTCATGCTAGGTCAATTCCAGGTAATGCTAGGTCAATTCCAGGTAATGCTAGGTCAATTCCAGGTCATGCTAGGTCAATTCCAGGTCATGCTAGGTCAATTCCAGGTCATGCTAGGTCAATTCCAGGTCAATTCCAGGTCATGCTAGGTCAATTCCAGGTCATGCTAGGTCAATAGCAGGTAATGCTAGGTCAATAGCAGGTAATGCTAGGTCAATAGCAGGTAATGCTAGGTCAATAGCAGGTAATGCTAGGTCAATAGCAGGTAATGCTAGGTCAATAGCAGGTAATGCTAGGTCAATAGCAGGTAATGCTAGGTCAATAGCAGGTAATGCTAGGTAAATAGCAGGCAATGCTAGGTAAATAGCAGGCAATGCTAGGTAAATAGCAGGTAATGCTAGGTAAATAGCAGGTAATGCTAGGTAAATAGCAGGTAATGCTAGGTAAATAGCAGGTAATGCTAGGTAAATAGCAGGTAATGCTAGGTAAATAGCAGGTAATGCTAGGTGAATTCCATTAGGTAAATAGCAGTGGGAACAGTACAGTAAAATAAAGTATAATTAAGTATAATTAATTAAGTATAAAGTATAATTAAGTATAAAGTATAATTAAGAATCTCCCTTAGATAATGATTGTAAGTATTTAGTAGGGCAGAAAAACCAGGTGGTATGACTCAGCAATGATGACCCTTCATGGGGAATGAGTGGCAGAAGGGAGGCGGTTACCTTGGGAGTAGAAGTAGCAACATACAGAATGGAGAGAGGTGAGGACGTTACCTTGGAGTAGAAGTAGCGACACACGGCCTCCTGGGCCCAGGGTTGGAAATAGAACTCGGCTCTCCTCTCTTCTTCTGGGTTCGCAACAACATCAGTCATAGTCTGTAAAAAAAAAAATCACATGTACATTAGAAACTTTAAACTTTTAGTGACACTCCATTAAAAAGTCTACAAGTCTATAATGTGTTGTTGTTGACGCATTAAAAGCATCATGCATGTCATCTATATTTATCTTTTCATACAAGTAAAACTCTATTGAGATCGGAAATATCTTTACCAGGGGTCGACCTGTGGCAAGAAGGCAACATCAACCCTATCTTGTGGTCAAAAAGACCGTTCTGGGACCATCTCTGCTGTAAAGCATACTAGGTTTGGTTTGCTCCTAGCAGGACTCCCTTAAATTAACTTGGCTTGAAAAAACAACAACAAAAAAGCAGCAATATTAATGTTTGTCCCTCGAGATGCCGTAGCAACATAGCCAGTATACACTTCCTCAAAATAGTCTTAATTAATCTAAGATAAATCTGTCTCTCGTTGACTGCAAACAAACAAAACAATTGCCACTCCAACTAGGAGTATTACTGTTGGCCAATCACAGACGAATGAGCGTAGACTTCAGGTACCAAAAACTTAAGACTTTCCTCAATAAATAATATTGTGTGCTCTAACAACCGGAAAAAAAATAAACAGCAGAAAATCAAAACTAACAAAAAAACGTCACAATTGTCGACACAGTATATGACCAAACTGTTTCGAATGGAAAGCAGGCTTCATAAAATACATCTTCATTCACTCTGGCATGTTCTTGCATAAGGACAACTAAGGTTACTGGGTGCCAGGTAACCATGCGGAAGGCTGCATTTTCAGGGGGGAGAAGAAATATCCATGAACTTTGGACTGGATTCAGCTAGATTCACCCCTTGGTTTCAGTTGTCATTGGCAGTCCAGTCAGTGTGGTGTTTGGTCCTCCTCCAACAATCAGCTGAACAAAACACTAAATGTGGCAGTTAGCTAGTGCTAACATACAGCCATGGCAGTTAGCTAGTGCTAACATACAGCCATGGCAGTTAGCTAGTGCTAACATACAGCCATGGCAGTTAGCTAGTGCTAAAATACAGCCATGGCAGTTAGCTAGTGCTAACATACAGCCATGGCAGTTAGCTAGTGCTAACATACAGCCATGGCAGTTAGCTAGTGCTAACATACAGCCATGGCAGTTAGCTAGTGCTAAAATACAGCCATGGCAGTTAGCTAGTGCTAACATACAGCCATGGCAGTTAGCTAGTGCTAACATACAGCCATGGCAGTTAGGTAGTGCTAACATACATCCATGGCAGTTAGCTAGTGCCAACATACATCCATGGCAGTTAGCTAGTGCCAACATACATCCATGGCAGTTAGCTAGTGCCAACGACCAAAATACATCCATGGCAGTTAGCTAGTGCTAACATACATCCATGGCAGTTAGTGCTAATGACTAACATACATCAATGGCAGCTAGACTGTTAATAGCCAACATTCGTACATGGCAGTTAGCTAGTGCTAACGGCTAACTAAGTCTATTACCACACAAGGAAAGGGTCATGTTCAGTAAGACACAGAGCAAAATGCTTTGCAAAAGAAAACAACAATCTGTGTTTTCATTGGACAAGTTCAAGTAGTACCTCTCCATTTGAGTTAATTTCAATGCATTTTCTTCTTAATGAACATGACCCAGATGGGAGGTATTACGTAAAGTGTAATCAGTAACTGGGCAGCACTAGAGAGCCATTTGATTTACCTTGTAAGTTAAGAAAAGAGGCCTGTACACATAACATTGCTGCTCCCCCACACATGGGGGCCTCATTTCTTCATCTGAAGCACCAGTTCACCAGAGTTCAGTTCATAGTTTACCTTGAGGTCCCATAGAGAGGTGTTTTCCTGTTAGGTTACCTTGAGTTCCCGGCACTGTGACCGCAGCCAGCCATTGATAAAAGCCCAGAAGTACCTCTCTCTCTGTCTGTGTGGTGTGTGTGTGTGTACCTTGAGGTCCCGGCACTGTGATTGCAGCCAGTCGTTGATGAAGCCCTGGGGGTCTCTGGCGAAGCTCAACATGAACTCTCTCTGGGTCTTCAGCTGGTTGATCGTCTCTATGGTCTCATGGATCTACAGGGGAAGAAGAGCGATCATATATGACGACATTTTGTGACGTATTTGTTAGTATTGTACTTCTGTGAGTTTTTCCTGGACGCAAGCTGACGTTCGGAGCAGACTTCAACTCCCCTTCGTCGGTGATGGGTCCAACAGCAGGGATTCTTCAATAAAGTATTTGTTGTCAATCAACGATAAGAGGACTCGTTATCATGCAACATTTTCCATTGAAAAATACTGCATCAAAACACACTAAGATCTTGTCGCAGAAAACCCCCCAAAATTTATGACAGATTTCTCGAGTTCTTAAGATTAATTTGGACTATTTTGAGGAAATGTATACTGGCGACGGCGTTTAAAAAAACGGACAAACAGTACTATTGGCCGCTTTTTTTTAAAGGTCTTTTTAAGGGAGTATGCGAGCACACACGTTCGGTTCGTCTAGGCGCCAGCCAAACTGAAGCAAGCCGACGCCTTTATGGATCTGAACGGGAAAACACTGCTGGATGGACGTCCAAACCAGGATGGATTAAGTAGAGTTACTTTGCTTTGTACAGGGACACAAATTAAGGCCCTATAAAATCTGCGATGCAGAGAACACGGACGGCATCCACACAAACATGATCATCATCAAAAAAAGAAAGAAACTGAATTCAATAATATATTGGACTTCGTAGGAAACCAGGTTAATGTATTGAACATTTATTAGCCCAAATTTATCATAACACAGAACAGAATGCACGTCGAGAATGCCCCCGCGTCTACTGTTAGCAATGAAAACAGTCAAGGTAGATGGAAAGGCTTTGTCAAAAACCTTCAGTTAAACGTTAAGCACAGACAGCATTTAGACCGGCAGCACAATTCAGAGATTTCTTTTAGTATATATTGGATATTTTGACCCCCCCCCCCCCTCTGATGTGATTGGTCAAAAGACCAATTAGTGGGGAAAAGATCAGAATTGGGCAGCCTGTCAAAACGCAGCCGTAGCAGCTCATGATATCATTCTGCCAAGTAAACATGATTATTTTAATCAATCTGGTGGGTATTTGTTTTGCCAACTGGACCATCATGTGTGCTAGAAACACAACCTAAACAGCAGCCTCATGCTAGGCGCACACCGGAAATGAAAGGGGAACTACAAAATAAAAGGTCAGGTTTTCCCCAGACCTCAAACGGGGTCTCTTGATGTGGTTTTAAGCATTTTTGTGGACTTTCACCATCCAATTTGGTTGTTTATCTATTAACCCCCTAGAGTCGATGTCGACGCCTAATTATCTAAATCAGCATAATAAAATAATAATAAGATATGTTTTTTTTTGTATTGGATGATTTCGCATCTGTGGTGAAAGAGCTCGAGCGGTGTTTGTCAGACTACATGAGACTTCTCATAAAAATTGTCTGCAGTGTCTTGAACAGCTATTATGACCCCCTCTATGGAGACGAGACTCCCACGAACACCACCGTGTTCTCCGTTTTGCTCCACGTCCCCCACAAGCATCTTGGGACTCGTCTGAAGTCGGTACAGCCGACCAGCCAACTTCAGTCTGTAGCGTCCCAACAGTTAGGGCTGCACACTAGTGTGATCCACAGGCCTCACAAGACTCGTCTGAAAGGTCCCCCGGTACAAGATTAAAAAAATGAATGGAAGTTTATATATGGAGACTTTAGTGCCAAAAATATGGGGTTAAATAAAAACAAAAAAAGAGAGATAAGAAAGATCGGGAACCATTTTTTTCTCTCTCAGATATAGGACAGACACTTCAGAACAAACTTACTTTAGTTTATTTTTTTGGGGGGGGGGGATCCGTTGTTCCATGTAGTTAATCTGTTATTCTTTGCATTTGTTAAAATTGATGTCCCTCTGTCCTTGAGCTGTTCTTGTCTAATGATGTTCTGTATTATGTTGTTGTTTCATGTGGACCCCAGGAAGAGGAGCTGCTGCTTTTGCAACAGCTAATGAGGACCCTAATAAAATACCCCCAAAATGGTTATGGGGCTAATAGAAGTAAGGCCAAATGAAAACATGAATCTTTTGTTTTATTTTATATATATATTTTTTTTTTATACAATTATTATAATTTTTGGAATACTTCAAGGGGTCTTAAAATGCCAAATCAAATAGCTAAATGATTCTTGGTATGACCTGCTTAAAACAATTACATGTAGTTTAGTAGGATAAAACACCCCCCTCCCCCAGTTTAGACAGGGCTTAGATTTATGGACTCATTTTCAAAAGCTCATTTGAGAGCAAAAACATACAAAAAAGATTGGGAAAAACTGAAACCCGGAAAAACAAAAAAGAACACGGAATTTGGTGAAAGGGAAAAATAATAATCAGGCAACAAAATAAATGAATCGGGCCCTAAACAATGCAAATGGATACTTCGTTAAAATGTTCCAGATTTAGCTAGCCACCTGTAGTCCCTGTAGTAGAACATTATGTTATCTAGTGCTCCTCACTCAGTCAAGTAGTACCGTGACACTTGTCTTGTACATTTTGCTGTGTTTCATTGGCCTTTGCCACAGCAGCGAGCCAGGGTCTCTCTGACCTTACTCTGCACTAGTTACCTCAGCTCTGCTCTCTCTACAATCACAGCAATGAGACATGCAGCCAATGCTAGTAACAGTGTGTGTGTGTGTTTGCGTGTCAGAGTCCATCCTGTGGGGTCTTGTTCTTTATTCTGTATTAACAGTCTGACCTTTGAAGTAGGCTGCTGGAAGTCGTAGAGGGGGAGGAGGGCTGTCTATTTATTGGTTGATTTCAGGTTCAGTGAGTTTCTCTGTACAGTCTGTTCCTAGTTCACCTCCATTTTCCCACTCTTCCACCGTCTGTACAATAGCAGAGTGTAATAAAAAGGAGTGTGGAAGAAGAAGCTGTTTATTGCCTCAGTCACACAGCCTCAGAATAGCTTACCATAAAGTCCTAGGCTAGATTCAGTCCCTTGAAAACCAATGAAACACGGAAAGACTTCAACTATGAGCTCCATACATACCTTGTTGTCCAGGCCAGCTATCTCCTGTTGGCTGGCGGTGGATAGGAGGAAGGAGTTCATTTGGGTCTTTAGAGTGTCGTCCACCTCCACATCGATGTCATAGCAGGCCGTCTTCTTCTGGTCGTTGGGATCCACACTGTAGACACAGAGTTAGAGAGAGTTAGATCATGCAGTCGTCTATCTGTAGAGACAGAATTGTTAAATGCAGAGTCCATTTTATTGGGTTCGTTCCAGCCTGTCATTTCTTGCAGTCACGCTGCACATCTCAGAAGAGTTCTATATCATATTAATGTGGTTCCTGAGATCTGATCTGAGCTTCGAGTTATGAAAAAGGGCCCAGAGTTTTTCCCCGGACCACGCAAACACTCTGGACCCTAGTGACGAGGACAAAACGAGGCGTCAACCCTAGTGACGAGGCCTACCTGATGACATGGTTAATGATGGGTTAGAGGCCTACCTGGCCTACCTGACAACATGGTTAATGATGGGTTAGAGGCCTACCAGGCCTACCTGATAGACATGGTTAATAATGGGTTAGAGGCCTACCTGACAACATGGTTAATGATGGGTTAGAGGCCTACCTGATGACATGGTTAATGATGGATTAGAGGCCTACCAGGCCTACCTGATAGACATGGTTAATAATGGGTTAGAGGCCTACCTGATGACATGGTTAATGATGGGTTAGAGGCCTACCTGATGACATGGTTAATGATGGGTTAGAGGCCTACCTGATGACATGGTTAATGATGGGTTAGAGGCCTACCAGGCCTACCTGACAACATGGTTAATGATGGGTTAGAGGCCTACCTGATGACATGGTTAATGATGGGTTAGAGGCCTACCTGATGACATGGTTAATGATGGGTTAGAGGCCTACCAGGCCTACCTGATAGACATGGTTAATAATGGGTTAGAGGCCTACCTGATGACATGGTTAATGATGGGTTAGAGGCCTACCTGATGACATGGTTAATGATGGGTTAGAGGCCTACCAGGCCTACCTGATAGACATGGTTAATAATGGGTTATAGGCCTACCAGGCCTACCTGATAGACATGGTTAATGATGGGTTAGAGGCCTACCTGGCCTACCTGACAACATGGTTAATGATGGGTTAGAGGCCTACCAGGCCTACCTGATAGACATGGTTAATAATGGGTTAGAGGCCTACCTGACAACATGGTTAATGATGGGTTAGAGGCCTACCTGATGACATGGTTAATGATGGATTAGAGGCCTACCAGGCCTACCTGATAGACATGGTTAATAATGGGTTAGAGGCCTACCTGATGACATGGTTAATGATGGGTTAGAGGCCTACCTGATGACATGGTTAATGATGGGTTAGAGGCCTACCTGATGACATGGTTAATGATGGGTTAGAGGCCTACCAGGCCTACCTGACAACATGGTTAATGATGGGTTAGAGGCCTACCTGATGACATGGTTAATGATGGGTTAGAGGCCTACCTGATGACATGGTTAATGATGGGTTAGAGGCCTACCAGGCCTACCTGATAGACATGGTTAATAATGGGTTAGAGGCCTACCTGATGACATGGTTAATGATGGGTTAGAGGCCTACCTGATGACATGGTTAATGATGGGTTAGAGGCCTACCAGGCCTACCTGATAGACATGGTTAATAATGGGTTATAGGCCTACCAGGCCTACCTGATAGACATGGTTAATGATGGGTTAGAGGCCTACCAGGCCTACCTGATAGACATGGTTAATAATGGGTTAGAGGCCTACCAGGCCTACCTGATAGACATGGTTAATGATGGGTTAGAGGCCTACCAGGCCTACCTGATAGACATGGTTAATAATGGGTTAGAGGCCTACCAGGCTTACCTGATAGACATGGTTAATAATGGGTTAGAGGCCTACCAGGCCTACCTGATAGACATGGTTAATAATGGGTTAGAGACCTACCAGGCCTACCTGACGACATGGTTAGAGGCCTACCAGGCCTACCTGATGACATGGTTAATAATGGGTTAGAGGCCTACCTGATGACATGGTTAATAATGGGTTAGAGGCCTACCAGGCCTACCTGATAGACATGGTTAATAATGGGTTAGAGGCCTACCAGGCCTACCTGATGACATGGTTAATAATGTGTTAGAGGCCTACCAGGCCTACCTGATGACATGGTTAATAATGGGTTAGAGGCCTACCAGGCCTACCTGATGACATGGTTAATAATGGGTTAGAGGCCTACCTGACAACATTGTTAATAATGTGTTAGAGGCCTACCTGACAACATTGTTGATAATGGGTTAGAGGCCTACCTGATGACATGGTTAATGATGATGGGTTCTGGAGGCATCAGGAGAGCATGGAGACGCTGGGGGATCTCAGAGAACTTCATACGCTGGGCCTCAAAGATCTAGAACAAAATAGATAAAACAGAACCTTATTAATTTACTCAAGAACCAGACATGCAAAGATTCGGCATTGTGCGTTTTATTTGTTGGGGGTCTAGAGTGTGTTTAGGCTAAGGACAGTTAATAAGGATGGCTATTTGTTGGGGGTCTAGAGTGTGTTTAGGCTAAGGACAGTTAATAAGGATGGCTATTTGTTGGGGGTCTAGAGTGTGTTTAGGCTAAGGACAGTTAATAAGGATGGCTATTTGTTGGGGGTCTAGAGTGTGTTTAGGCTAAGGACAGTTAATAAGGATGGCTATTTGTTGGGGGTCTAGAGTGTGTTTAGGCTAAGGACAGTTAATAAGGATGGCTATTTGTTGGGGGTCTAGAGTGTGTTTAGGCTAAGGACAGTTAATAAGGATGGCTATTTGTTGGGGGTCTAGAGTGTGTTTAGGCTAAGGACAGTTAATAAGGATGGCTATTTGTTGGGGGTCTAGAGTGTGTTTAGGCTAAGGACAGTTAATAAGGATTGCTATTTGTTGGGGGTCTAGAGTGTGTTTAGGCTAAGGACAGTTAATAAGGATGGCTATTTGTTGGGGGTCTAGAGTGTGTTTAGGCTAAGGACAGTTAATAAGGATGGCTATTTTTTGGGGGTCTAGAGTGTGTTTAGGCTAAGGACAGTTAATAAGGATGGCTATTTGTTGGGGGTCTAGAGTGTGTTTAGGCTAAGGACAGTTAATAAGGATTGCTATTTGTTGGGGGTCTAGAGTGTGTTTAGGCTAAGGACAGTTAATAAGGATGGCTATTTGTTGGGGGTCTAGAGTGTGTTTAGGCTAAGGACAGTTAATAAGGATGGCTATTTGTTGGGGGCCTAGAGTGTGTTTAGGCTAAGGACAGTTAATAAGGATGGCTATTTGTTGGGGGTCTAGAGTGTGTTTAGGCTAAGGACAGTTAATAAGGATGGCTATTTGTTGGGGGTCTAGAGTGTGTTTGGGTTAAGGACAATATTCCCTGGCCCATTTACCCTTAACCATAAAGATTATGAAATGGCAAATTACATTGCATAACATCCATTAGATTATTTAACTGTGCCTTAACATTACAGATACAAAACGTGGGGAAAAGATACAAGGCTTTCTTAGGGAGAGTATCTTTCAGCTGTGAACATAGGACACGGTCTTGTACTGGTCCCGCATGGGAATCGAACCCACAACCCTGCCTTTACAAGCGCCATCCCCTACCAACTAAGCCACACGGGGCCACTTGCTGCTCACTGGCCTGCTGCAGGTACTTGTCACAGTTGATGAACTCTCTCACCTGCTGCAGGTACTTGTCACAGTTGATGAACTCTCTCACCTGCTGCAGGTACTTGTCACAGTTGATGAAATCTCTCACCTGCTGCAGGTACTTGTCACAGTTGATGTACTCTCTCACCTGCTGCAGGTACTTGTCACAGTTGATGAACTCTCTCACCTGCTGCAGGTACTTGTCACAGTTGATGAACTCTCTCACCTGCTGCAGGTACTTGTCACAGTTGATGAACTCTCTCACCTGCTGCAGGTACTTGTCACAGTTGATGAACTCTCTCACCTGCTGCAGGTACTTGTCACAGTTGATGTACTCTCTCACCTGCTGCAGGTACTTGTCACAGTTGATGAACTCTCTCACCTGCTGCAGGTACTTGTCACAGTTGATGAACTCTCTCACCTGCTGCAGGTACTTGTCACAGTTGATGAACTCTCTCACCTGCTGCAGGTACTTGTCACAGTTGATGAACTCTCTCACCTGCTGCAGGTACTTGTCACAGTTGATGAACTCTCTCACCTGCTGCAGGTACTTGTCACAGTTGATGTACTCTCTCACCTGCTGCAGGTACTTGTCACAGTTGATGAACTCTCACCTGCTGCAGGTACTTGTCACAGTTGATGAACTCTCTCACCTGCTGCAGGTACTTGTCACAGTTGATGAACTCTCTCACCTGCTGCAGGTCATTGTCACAGTTGATGAACTCTCTCACCTGCTGCAGGTCATTGTCACAGTTGATGTACTCTCACCTGCTGCAGGTACTTGTCACAGTTGATGTACTCTCTCACCTGCTGCAGGTACTTGTCACAGTTGATGAACTCTCACCTGCTGCAGGTACTTGTCACAGTTGATGAACTCTCACCTGCTGCAGGTACTTGTCACAGTTGATGAACTCTCACCTGCTGCAGGTACTTGTCACAGTTGATGAACTCTCACCTGCTGCAGGTACTTGTCACAGTTGATGAACTCTCACCTGCTGCAGGTACTTGTCACAGTTGATGAACTCTCACCTGCTGCAGGTACTTGTCACAGTTGATGAACTCTCACCTGCTGCAGGTACTTGTCACAGTTGATGAACTCTCACCTGCTGCAGGTACTTGTCACAGTTGATGAACTCTCACCTGCTGCAGGTACTTGTCACAGTTGATGAACTCTCTCTCGTGGGGGTCCTGCAGCTTGTGGGTCTTAACATACTGCCAGAGTGCCTGGATGATGACCGGCCTGGTCTGGGTGTGGATCCCCAACATACGGGCCAGGCGAGGGTCCAGCTTGAACTGAGGGGGCTGGGAAAGGTAATGGAGAGGTGAAATTAGCAGTGACATTACACCATCAAATTGCAAAGTCTCCGAAAAGAGACTCAAATGACAAGAATGTATTTGGGTGAGATATAGAAAGGCCCTGCTGCCAAAACCACCTGGTTCATATTGAATTCAATAAATACATCAAAATGAACAGAACATCAACATGACACCATTTAAAATGTAACCGACAGTGTTTTTATTTAAATCAACATTAAATCGTACATAAATCTGTTCATATATACCCCAAAGAAGAATATGATACCTTTGTTTTCATTCTGAAGAAAGCACAGACAATATAATTTACACATTTTCAGAAATATCATTGAATGTTTGGGAATGACGTTATAGTCAGGCATATAGCAAGAGAGTGGGAAGGTGGCTGTACATGTGGACAAATAAGACACTGCAGCAAATAAAACCTAATAAAAGCCTGTCTTGTCCGGGACCGGACTCAGAGCGGTGCATCATAGCCAATCAGAGCTACAGTAGGCCTATATGCAAATAAGCCATTTGCTATAAGGGCCGGTCATCATTCACTATGAACTGGACTGTGTGTTTACAGGCAGTAGGGCCTGTTATCATTCACTATGAACTGGACTGTGTGTTTACAGGCAGTAGGGCCTGTCATCATTCACTATGAACTGGACTGTGTGTTTACAGGCAGTAGGGCCTGTTATCATTCACTATGAACTGGACTGTGTGTTTACAGGCAGTAGGGCCCGTCATCATTCACTATGAACTGGACTGTGTGTTTACAGGCAGTAGGGCCTGTCATCATTCACTATGAACTGGACTGTGTGTTTACAGGCAGTAGGGCCCGTCATCATTCACTATGAACTGGACAGTGTGTTTACAGGCAGTAGGGCCTGTCATCATTCACTATTAACTGGACTGTGTGTTTGCAGGTAGAAGCAACAGCGTGAATTTAGATCATTAAAAAAAAGCATTTGGCAAAAGCCACCTGAATGGATTTCTGCAAATATGTAAATACCACGGGAGTCTGCTTAGATTTGTGAAATGTACAGTCCTATTGATCAAACAACCATGAAAAGAGGCAGGCTCTTTCCCTCAGTTGCTTATGCACATCAACAACTAATGATAGCCAGAGCGAGATGAGCTCAAATCTAACGAGGGAACAGTAGATAACGCAAACTTTTCCTGTTAGTTGGCCGTCATAATTGCACGGATAAACGACGGGGAATTAGTAGCCTGCTCGTCCTTCTGCAGCTTGCCTGCCAAAGCATGCTTGTCCCAACCAACATTCTGACAACTGAATGGGATCTGCCTGCCCGCCCATTTGATTGATGCCAAATACATTTGATTGACAACTAAGGGATATGTTAACTGTGGATAACAGTCGTTCAAGTTCAGCGTAGCTAGCAAAGTGATTCACATTTCTAGCTACCCAAATGAAAGGGACAGAGGGATACACATGTCTTCAACTTAAATGTGTCTTCTGCATTTAACCCTCGACCCCTCTGAGTCAACTGGCAACTGCATCTCTATCTGTAGCCACAGAAAAACAATATGGGGCGTGGGACTCTGCCACTTACCCACTCGTCCAATGACATGACGTCCTCCCAGCAGCTAGCTAGGTCATGTTAGGCTCCATGTTATTAGCTACTAAATAAATAGATACACTAGCCTATTAGCCATGTTATAACTGACTTGTGATCATTGCCCTTGCTAGTTTGATTGTATTGACCTTCCCAGCATTGGGTTACATTCGTCTGTTTTTGTCCAGAATATTGAGTCATTGAAACTGAACCAGTGCATCCTGAATGGACACAGCAGACGATGTACCAGGCCAGCTGTGATTTACAACCGGATAGTAATATGTTTTGTACTATCAAGATATGTATCGGTGAGTTATATGAATCGTGCATTGAACTGCAATCAATCTATTCTGCCAACAATGCCTGACTCTACATCATGGGATTCGGAATAAAATTCTACCCATTTTAAAACCTCTTATGAAGTTGTTTTGTAGCATGAAGTGGGAATTTGATAGTTTTGAGAGATTTTTTACGATTGTCCGTTTCATATCCGCAAAGTAGTTAAAATTCTGTCAGTTTCCCTTTTAAAAAGGAAAGATTCCCTCATTTTTAATGTTATTGTTTTATATATATACATGATGCAAAACTCGTCATACCGGCTGTATTTCTGCCTGCTTGAACGGCAGATGCTGAAATACACATGAAATGACCCCGGGAATAAATACAACGTCGCTCAAAGATGCACAATAAGAGTCAAATTCAAAATGGCCGAATCTTTCCCGAAGTGTCTCTTTAAAACTACAGTGACACCTAGAGGATGTATATGAGAGGTCCCAGGTTTGCGATTATTATAAAATGTTTTTACTTGGTAGTTTAGCATGAGCAGCACAGTAATATTAGAATGTATTTATACCTGGTAGTCTAGTATGAGCAGGACAGAACTAATAGGATGGTTATTACCTGGTAGTCTAGTATGAGCAGGACAGAACTAATAGGATGGTTATTACCTGGTAGTCTAGTATGAGTTACATGGAGTCAATGCGATTATTGTGTACAGTCAGATTAATATAATAGTTTGATTAAAACGTTTACGTGCTTTGCAAGAAGAATGAGTTCCCTAATAATCCGGTTTCCATGGACACATCGGAAATCAGGCAACCAGATGACACACTGATGAATGCAGAAAATAGCCAATTAAAATACATGTTCTATCCCAGCGACCATGTTATTTTTGGGAAAAATACTTGATTCGGAGTTCAGACAAAGTTTCTATGTGAAAGCTACTTCTAAGATGCAAATTTGTTCCAAACTCACTTCACCCAGGCTAAAGAGGGAGGCTCTCGGTTGGGCTAAAGAGGGAGGCTCTCGGTTGGGCTAAAGAGGGAGGCTCTCGGTTGGGCTAAAGAGGGAGGCTCTCGGTTGGGCTAAAGAGGGAGGCTCTCGGTTGGGCTAAAGAGGGAGGCTCTCGGGTGGGCTAAAGAGGGAGGCTCTCGGTTGGTACTAGCAGATCAAATACACAGCTGGAACTCTGATTAAGGTATTTACATGTCCTAATAATTTGAAAGAAAATCAGGTGTTTAACTTCAATTTTGACCGAACGCCGATTAAGATAAGCAGAGTAAGGTGTTAAAGACTATCACATAATCTGTTTACTATGGAATTATTACTGGGCATGTAAACGTACTCAGTGTAATAATGTGTGTTTACCTGGTAGTCCAGCATCAGCAGGACAGTAATAATAATGTGTTTACCTGGTAGTCCAGCATCAGCAGGACAGTAATAATAATAATGTGTGTTTACCTGGTAGTCCAGCATCAGCAGGACAGTAATAATAATGTGTGTTTACCTGGTAGTCCAGCATCAGCAGGACAGTAATAATAATAATGTGTTTACCTGGTAGTCCAGCATCAGCAGGACAGTAATAATAATAATAATGTGTGTTTACCTGGTAGTCCAGCATCAGCAGGACAGTAATAATAATGTGTTTACCTGGTAGTCCAGCATCAGCAGGACAGTAATAATAATAATGTGTGTTTACCTGGTAGTCCAGCATCAGCAGGACAGTAGTAATAATGTGTGTTTACCTGGTAGTCCAGCATCAGCACGACAGTAGTAATAATGTGTGTTAACCTGGTAGCCCAGCATCAGCAGGACAGTAATAATAATGTGTGTTTACCTGGTAGTCCAGCATCAGCAGGACAGTAATAATAATGTGTGTTTACCTGGTAGTCCAGCAGCAGCAGGACAGTAATAAATAACAATAATGTGTGTTTACCTGGTAGTCCAGCATCAGCAGGACAGTAATAATAATAATAATAATGTGTGTTTACCTGGTAGTCCAGCATCAGCAGGACAGTAGTAATAATGTGTTTACCTGGTAGTCCAGCATCAGCAGGACAGTAGTAATAATGTGTGTTTACCTGGTAGTCCAGCATCAGCAGGACAGTAGTAATAATGTGTGTTTACCTGGTAGTCCAGCATCAGCAGGACAGTAATAATAATAATGTGTGTTTACCTGGTAGTCCAGCATCAGCAGGACAGTAATAGTAATAATGTGTGTTTACCTGGTAGTCCAGCATCAGCAGGACAGTGCAGCGTACCCCGACATCCCCTGGCCTCTTCACCTGGAACCCGTCTGTCTCCTGAGTGGTCGCAGTCCGATGCCACTATTAACAATATAAATAACTTTAGTAGTTATTTTTTGGTTTCTCTAGAACACAATCTCTTTACTAAGACTACAATAGAGAAAGTGGTTAAGAAGAGTGGAGGTGGCAATTCACTTTACATTGTTCATGAAAATAAATCGAATCCTAGATTTTTAATCTGAACATTAAAAACGTTTTTTTTTTTTTTACCTCGACCAAGTGATTGTCAGGTCCATAGAGGTCCTTGTCCAACTCGATGACCAGAGACTTGAAAAAGGAAGAGAACTTCCTCTTTTGCTTGGTTGCTTCATACTTGGACACAGCAGTCTGAGAAAAAGAAAAACATTTTTATCAGACACATTTCCCCAAGTTACATAAAAAAAAAAAACACAGACACTAACCGTCAACACACAAACATACAACTAGTAAATTAGTCTTACATCTTCAAGCAGGCGTCCTTCGACACGCAACTCCCACGATGCTACAGTGCCGTCCCCGTCTTCAGCGTCGGGCTTGGCAGGGTTGAACGTGTTGGATATGAAGATACGAAGCTTTCGCTTTTGCTGAAACACAATAAAAAGTTCAGTCATGTTGAATTTCACTATCAACATGTGTATAATCTTCAGAGGAAAACATGGGAAGTGATGAGCAGGAAAAAGTCAACCCGGACTTGAGCCTTAATCCGAAAGTGGAAAAAGGCGACGAAAAAAAGGCTGACGTGCGGGCGCCCTGACAAAACTACTGCCTCTACCCTCCATTCTATTGGAAAACGTACAATCACCGGAGAAGAAACTGGATGAGCTCCGTTCGAGACTATCCTATCAACGGGACCTGAAGAACTATAATATTCTGTGTTTCACATAGTCGTGGCTTGTTACGGATACAGTTATCCTGTGTGTGTGTATCCTGTGTGTGTGTTTCTTTTCTCTCCTTCTCCCCTCACAGGTGAAAACCATCACTCCCCAATCAGTCAACAATCAATCATCAATCAGAAGACACACCTCCTCCTATTTCCTGACCTATCACAGTTCCTTCCCCATGGTTTAAAAACCCCATTTGTTTGTTCTAAAGCTCAGCTCAGCTCAATCTCTAGCTAAAGCTCAGCTCAATCTCTCTGTAAATGCCATGCCTGTAGGTCTCTGTGTTTCACTCTCGCTTTGTGTCTTAACCTCTCTTTTGTTTAAAGCACCTCCATAGCACTTTGTCATCACCTGTGAGTATTGTTTTTGGTTATGGTGTTTGTTTGTTTGCTGGTGGGAAAAGGGGAAACCAAGACAAGTCGCCCATGGGCATACACTACCCGTAGGTGAACTTTGTTAAATACACTAGTTAGAACTGGGCGGACCACCCACTGTATTTTTGGTTAGTTAGTTGTTGTTAAAGTAGGCTAGTCTAGCTTAGGGGTGTGTTTTTGTATATTTATTGTTTCTTTCCTTGGGTCCAGCTCAGCCCCTTTTCCTGCTCCCCCCATTACCGTGTGTTTATAAATAAACCTAGAGTTTGACGGTAGATTTCTGTTGTCGTGGTTATTTCGTGCACACTTTTACTTTGTCACAATAATAATTTGCATGAGTTATGTTACGGGTCTCATTACCATCCCCCCTAGTCTGTCGGGCCAAAAGGGATTCGTAACATGGCTGAACAAGGAGATATAGATATATATAGCTGTTTTTTTTTTATGCAGCGGCCGGACAGACCGGCCGCGTTGGGTAAGCTCACGGATGGACATGTCTTTTGAGATGCGATCTCTAACATTAGGGATTCTCGAGGTTCTGCTTGACTAAATTAGAATATTTCTTCATTAGCTGTTCACGGTTTGCCAAGCGAGTTCATCTATATTTTACGTAGCCGTGTATTTTCCACCACACACTGATGCACTAAGACTGAACTCAACGAGCTGTACAGGGCCATAAGCAAAATATCTAATCCTCACCGAGGCGGCGCCCCCTAGTGGCCAGGGACTTTAATGCAGGAAAATGTAAATCAGTGTCACCCAATTTCCTCCAGCATGTTCACGTGTGCAACTAGAGGCAAAAAAAATAAATCTAGATCACCTTTACACACAAACTCATACAACGCTCTCCCTCGCCCTCCATTTGGCAAATCTGACCACATCTCCTGCTAACAAGCAAAAACTCAAAAACAGGAAGTACCAGTGACGCGCTCAATACAGAAGTGGTCCGACGAAGCGGTTGCTAAGCTACGGGACTGTTTCGCTAGCACTGAATGAAATATGTTCCGGGGATTCATCCGATGGAGTTTACCACATCAGTCACTGGCTTCATTGTAAGTCGCTCTGGATAAGAGCGTCTGCTAAATGACTTAAATGTAAATGTAAGTGAATTGACGACGTCGTCCCTGTATATATATACACACAAGTATGTGGACTCTCCTTCAAATGAGTAGATTTGGCTATTTCAGCCACACCCGTTGCTGGCAGGTGTATAAAAATAGAGCACACAGCCGTGCAATCTCCATAGACACATTGAAGGTAGAATGGCCCATACCGAAGAGCTCAGTGACTTTCAACGTGGAACAGTCATAGGATTCCCTTTTGGAGCTGCGCCGGTCAACTATAAGTGCTGTTATTGTGAGGTGGAATGACATACATAATTTTTTGTTAACTAGTAAATAGTAGCCTACAGCAAAGTGTGTTTAAATAATTTCTAACTTGTTAACAATTTCTGCCAGTTTTTACTACCATGTGGGTTTTTAGCTTGCTTGAGCCTGCTAACTGAGGAGTATTAATTCATTTATCTTAAATTTATCTTACAAAGGAGTTAATCTAACTATTTATCTGTAATTGGAATTGTATTTGTTTTTTTTTTACTCTTTTCTAATCTTTACAGGAAAATGCCACGGGCACTATCTGATGTGCGGAGACATTTCACTGCAGCTAATATAGAAGGAAAAGCTGTGTAAATTTGTTTTTAGCTTGGTTGAGCCTGCTAACTGAGGAGTGTTGATTCACCTGTTTCCATACATACAAGCTTTGTACATTTGCATTTACGGTTCCAAATCATACGTGAAGAATGCAACAAAGATGCAGAATCATCTGGCCAAGTGCATAAAGTTCCCTCGACCCTCACAACAAGCAACCTCTGACAAAAGTCCCTCGACTTCTATTCGAGGTGAAAATGATGAATCAGACACCTTATCGATAGAAACAGCTCATGGTCCTGCTGGAATCAGAAGTTTTTTTGACTCAAATGGAGGAACGTAGTCTGAGAAATGCTGATGAATGTCTTGATCGAGCTGTGTATGCAACTGGTTCACCTCTGATGCTCACAGGCAATGTGTATTGAATGTTCTTCACCCAGCATACACCTCTCCAACCAGACATGCTTTATCTACTCATTTGCTGGATGCAGAGTTCAACAGAGTTCAAGTGAAGGTCAAGCAAATCATAGAGAAAGCAGACTGTATTGCAGTCATCCCTGATGGGTGGTCGAATGTTTGTGGGCAAGGAATAATTAACTACATCATCTCCACCACTCAACCAGTATTCTACAAGAGCACAGACACAAGGGACAACAGACACACCGGTCTCTCCATTGCAGATGAGCTGAAGGCAGTCATCAAGGACCTTGGACCACAGAAGGTATTTGCACTGGTGACAGACAATGCTACGAACATGAAGGCTGCTTGGTCTAAAGCGGAGGAGTCCTACCCTCACATCACACCCATTGGCTATGCTGCTCATGCATTGAATCTGCTCCTCAAGGACATCATGGCACTGAAAACAATGGATACTTTCTACAAGAGAGCTAAGGAAATGGTTAGGTACAGGAAGGGTCATCAAGTTATAGCAGCAATCTACCTCACCAAGCAAAGTGAGAAGAATACACATTGAAGCTGCCCAGCAACACTCGTTGGGGTGGTGTTGTCATCATGTTTGACAGTCTCCTGGAGGGGAAGGAGTCAATCCAATAAATGGCCATATCACAGTCTGCCGATATGGACAGTCCCATCAAGAGGATCCCCCAGGATGATGTATTTTAGGTGAGAGTGGTAAGCACCCTGAAACGCCTGAAACCTATAGCAGTAGCCATTACATGGATTGAGGGAGACAATGCCATCCTGTCTGATGTCAGACTCTACTTGCAGATGTAAGAGGAGAAATCTGTACTACCCTGGCCACTTCACTGTTGCTCCAAGCAGAGAAAACTGCAGTTCTGACATACATTAAAAAGCGTGAAGACTTCTGCCTGAAGCCCATACACACCACAGAGTACATGTTGGACACCAAGTATGCTGGCAAGAGCATCCTGTCTGGTGCACAGATCAACAAGGCCTATGGTGTCATCACTACTGTGTCTTGCCACCTTGGCCAGGATAAGGGGTGGCAGGGTAGCCAAGTGGTTAGAGCGTTGGACTAGTAACCGAAAGGTTGCAAGTTCAAATCCCCGAGTCATTGAATGACGGCCTAGGAACAGTGGGCTGTCGTTCTGCCCCTGAACAGGCCATCATTGAAAATAAGAATTTGTTCTTAGCTGACTTGCCTCGTTAAATAAAGGTATAAAAAAAGAGAAAAAAAGGGCAAGGTTCTTGGCAGTCTGGCGAAGTACACTTCCATGCAAGGGCTTTGGAATGGAGATGCAATATGGCAGTCTGGCGAAGTACACCAAGCAAGGGCTTTGGGATGGAGATGCAATATGGTAGTCTGGCGAAGTACACTTCCAAGCAAGGGCTTTGGGATGGAGATGCAATCTTGCCAACAATGCATATCTCCTCAGCCACCTGGTGGAAGGGACTTTTGCTCTTTCCCCTGTTGCGTCCATCATCCTCCAAATTCCACCAACATCAGAGTGCAACTGGTCCTTGTTTGGGAACACACACACCAACGCATGCTGACCAATACAAGGGTTGAACAATTAGTGGTAATCCAGGCAAATGGGGCTTTTTGAGACTGACAACGAGCCATCCAAGGTTGGAAAGTGACAGTGAAGATGAGGCCTGATGTTCAAGAGGTGGTCCAGGGAGAAGACATTTAGTTTCTAGACTATCATTTTACAGATGAATGTTGAAAACATTTTTTTTGGGAGATGCGATGGATAATTGGGGATCATTCAATATTCCCTTTTGTTGTTTGTGCAGAGTCAACTCATTTTTAATTCAAGTTAACTAAATGTATTTTTAAAGGATTTAAACATTTGCAATTATGTCTACTTATGATAACGTAAAAGGTTTATGTTTCTGTCTCCATATGATATGGTAAATATATCCAATGTAAAAAACATCTACATTTAAATGGTATTAATGAATTTGCATATATTCCTGTTAGTTTATATGAGAATTATCACAGATTACAAAGGGAAACCCAGCCGTGAGCAAGCAACACCAAAACATGCATGAGAGCAGCTGCTGTTCCAGACGGATGTGTGATCACGCTCTCCGTAAGACGTTTGAACAGGTTAACATTCACAAGGCCGCAGGGCAGACTGATTATCAGAGCAAGTGCTAACCAGCTGACAAGTGTCTACACTGACATTTTCAACATCTCCTTGACCCAGTCTGTAATACCTACATGTTTCAAGTAGTCCACCATAGTGCCTGTGCCCAAGAACGGCAAGGTAGCCTGTGTAAATGACTATCGCACCATAGCAATCACATATGTAGCCATGAAATGCTTTGAAAGGCTGGTAATGGCTCACATCAACACCATTACCCCAGAAACCCTGGACCCTCTCCAATTCACCTACCACCCCAACAGATCCACAAATGATGCAATCTCTATTGCACCCCACACTGCTCTTTCCTACCTGGACAAGAGGGACACCTATGTGAGAATGCTGTTCATCAACTACAGCTCAGCGTTCAACAGCATAGTGCCCTGTGAAGCTCATCACTAAACTAAGGACCCTGGGACTAGACACCTCCCTCTGCAACTGGATCGTGGACTTCCTGACGGGCCGCCCCCAGGTGGTGAGGGTAGGTAACAACACATCCGCCACGCTGACCCTCAACACGAGGGGCCCCTTAGGGGTGCTTGCTCAGTTCCCTCCTGTACTCCCTGCTCACCCACAACTGTGTGTCCACGCACGACTCATTAAGTTCTCTCATTAAGTTTTCCAACGACAACTGTGGTAGGCCTGATCACAGACGACGATGAGACATGGGAGGCGGTCAGAGACCTGGCAGTGTGGTGCCAGGACAACCTGTTCCTCGATGTCAGCAAGACAAAGTAACTGATCGTGGATCTAAACCCTGTTCATATGTCATTCCTTAGGATCTAAAAGGAAACAATGATCCTAGATCAGCACTGTTACTTTGAAGTGCTTTATGAATACAGGCCTTGGCCCCTAGTGAGGAAATAACCCCATCGGTTTACCTTGATGGGTCTCTTGAGTGCCTCCTGGATGTCCAGACGTTTCCTCATGATGGTCTGGTCCAGCTTCCTCTCAAACGCCAGCAGGTCCATGTAGGCCTGAGACTCTGGCACCAGCTCCCGGATCCTCTGAGGTAAAATCTTATCCGCCATCTTCTTCTTCTTGGTACTGCAACAGAAGATAATAGCGTGAGTTGATAAGCAATTTTAAAAAGGCCGATATGCTTTATGTATACACCTTTATTTCCCCCTACAAAAGACACTGTCAACTCTTAATGAGGACAAATAATCGCAGTAATCTAGTAATACATGTTTAACGTCCCTCCCTTATACCCTGGTAACAATGTGAAAACCTGCTGTTGAAATGAATACAGTCAAGCCTAAAATAATACTTAGTCAGATTTTACTGTTGGTTGCGCTGCTGTTGGACCTGCTGGATCTGCTGGGGGGCCGGCCTTTTACGGGAGGGGTCCATGACACTGGGCATCCCTGGTCGGGACACAGGGCTGGAGCCGTAGCCTGGAGGCCCCATGGGCGGGCCCTGGGGGGTCATACGGCTGGATGGGGGCATCCCACCTGGTCTCTGGAGGGAGAGGCGAAAAGAGACAGGGGAGGGGTTAGAGTCTGGAAGAGAGGCGAAAAGGAGACAGGGGAGGGGAGAGAGTCTGGAAGAGAGGCGAAAAGGAGACAGGGGAGGGGAGAGAGTCTGGAAGAGAGGCGAAAAGGAGACAGGGGAGGGGTTAGAGTCTGGAATAGAGGGAAAAGAGACAGGGGAGGGGTTAGAGTCTGGAAGAGAGGCGAAAAGGAGACAGGGGAGGGGAGAGAGTCTGGAAGAGAGGCGAAAAGGAGACAGGGGAGGGGAGAGAGTCTGGAAGAGAGGCGAAAAGGAGACAGGGGAGGGGAGAGAGTCTGGAAGAGAGGCGAAAAGGAGACAGGGGAGGGGTTAGAGTCTGGAAGAGGCGAAAAGGAGACAGGGGAGGGGTTAGAGTCTGGAAGAGGCAAAAAGAGACAGGGGAGGGGTTAGAGTCTGGAAGAGAGGCGAAAAGGAGACAGGGGAGGGGTTAGAGTCTGGAAGAGGCGAAAAGGAGACAGGGGAGGGGTTAGAGTCTGGAAGAGGCAAAAAGAGACAGGGGAGGGGTTAGAGTCTGGAAGAGAGGCAAAAAGAGACAGGGGAGGGGTTAGAGTCTGGAAGAGGCAAAAAGAGACAGGGGAGGGGTTAGAGTCTGGAAGAGGCAAAAAGAGACAGGGGAGGGGTTAGAGTCTGGAAGAGAGGCGAAAAGGAGACAGGGGAGGGGTTAGAGTCTGGAAGAGAGGCAAAAAGAGACAGGGGAGGGGTTAGAGTCTGGAAGAGAGGCGAAAAGGAGACAGGGGAGGGGTTAGAGTCTGGAAGAGAGGCAAAAAGAGACAGGGGAGGGGTTAGAGTCTGGAAGAGAGGCGAAAAGGAGACAGGGGGAGGGGTTAGAGTCTGGAAGAGAGGCGAAAAGGAGACAGGGGAGGGGTTAGAGTCTGGAAGAGGCAAAAAGAGACAGGGGAGGGGTTAGAGTCTGGAAGAGGCAAAAAGAGACAGGGGAGGGGTTAGTCTGGAAGAGAGGCGAGGAAAAGATGGATGGCGTTTGATGGTAGGAGAAAATAGGATTAAAGAGACGAAATGTAGGACAAGAGGCAAAGAAAAAGAAGTAAAGAAAATGTTTTTTTATTGTGGGACAGAAGACGAAGGTGCTATAGATGGTTGAGATGTGAGAAACAAAATGGCTTATTTTCCATCATCTACAGGTATATTATATTTCTCCTTGCAGGTGTTATTGCTGCCTTACCGAATGTGTTCTAGAACGAATGTGTTCTAGAACGGATGTGTTCTGTCCCCCAGTCAGGGTCAAGGATGTGTTCTGTTCTGTCCCCCAGTCAGGGTCAAGGATGTGGCTAGGTGAGGACGGTCGTGGAAGGAATTACTACTAACAATGGCCCAGCCCCTGACAAATCATTTTATGTTTGAGCCAAGCATCATCTATCGCAGGGATGGATAACTGGCGGCCCTTGGATCCATACTGTTTAAGGAACTCAGTCGGAGTCTCAACTTACTGTGGTGCCTCTCTGTTTTTTATTGTGGGAGCCCCTCCGACCGCTCGGCTACCTGCCCCCCCGACCGCTCGGCTACCTGCCCCCCCGACCGCTCGGCTACCTGCCCCCCCGACCGCTCGGCTACCTGCCCCCCCCGACCGCTCGGCTACCTGCCCCCCGACCTGCCCCCGACCGCTCGGCTACCTGCCCCCGACCGCTCGGCTACCTGCCCCCCGACCGCTAGGCTACCTGCCCCTCCGACCGCTAGGCTACCTGCCTCTCTGACCGCTATGCTACCTGCCTCTCTGACCGCTAGGCTACCTGCCTCTCTGACCGCTAGGCTACCTGCCTCTCTGACCGCTAGGCTACCTGCCTCTCTGACCGCTAGGCTACCTGCCTCTCTGACCGCTAGCCTACCTGCCACCCCTATCACCAAGGTCAGGACTCTACTGATTCTCTGGATAGAGGATGGTTCAAAGGCGTGAAAATGAGATTAAAAATCGCCGTGATTTATGAATAACTATAAGACTAATAAATAGAGGACATTGGTAAGCAGCAACAAGTGGATAAAACCCATGTGTTGAAATACAGGCAGGAGTGCTTTGTTATGGATCGGAAGTCAACTAAACCATCATTGAAGGACAACAAACATCGGCACTAGCCAACACAACAGATTTAATTAAAAACAACCTTGTATTGAATAAAGGCCACTCACCATCCTAAAAATGTGCAATTTGCATCAAAGTTTTTTAAAATAAATCAAATGCATGTAGTACCCCATACAATGCACATACTTCCTAATAAAATAAAATAAAATAAATAAATATATATATATGGGTATAGATGAATTTATAACCTGTAAATATTATACCAAATTCACCCTTAAAAATCATACCAAGCAATGGTTACGGAAACAGGCACGACTTGCAGGTGCACAATAAAAAACACCCTCCACATCACTCACCAATCCATGTGCTAGGAACTCAAACAGGCGACTTCGTGTTTCTGAATGCATGAGTGCTTCTAGAAGTTGTAGCGACAGTAGCAGGCTGAAGAATAAAAACAGATCAGCGAGGCTAAAGCCAGAGACACACCCCTCTCTCTCTCCCTCTCCGACAGCCTTCAAGGGGAGTGCCGTGTTCGGCTGTCATCAACGCTGAAGCTACCCTCTCCTGTTCTCTCCTGTTAGGCAAGCTACAGCCGCACACTGTCTGCAGATCACACCACACCTGGGTCGTGTTCATTATGCAATGACGTAACAAAACATTTTCAAATGGAACAATGCATTTCTTATTTGACAAATCCAGGTTCAGTGTGTTTGGAATCTCATGACCCTGCCTGCAGCCTCTGCGCCCTGCCTGCAGCCTCTGCTGAAAAGCTGCCATCTGGCCTCTTCTATTTATTCTTTAGTTTTTATCCACAGCAGAGAACGTATTCTCACATTCGTCACCATAGTGATTTAAATGAGTCACGTAGATAGAACAAGTTCTAAAGCAGAGGTTTGTAAATTAATTTACATTTTTTTTATAGGATATCTAGAAGAGAGCTAGCCACTGAAAAGGATATCTGGAAGAGAGCTAGCCACTGAAAAGGATAGCTGGAAGAGAGCTAGCCACTGAAAAGGATATCTGGAAGAGAGCTAGCCACTGAAAAGGATAGCTGGAAGAGAGCTAGCCACTGAAAAGGATAGCTGGAAGAGAGCTAGCCACTGAAAAGGATAGCTGGAAGAGAGCTAGCCACTGAAAAGGATAGCTGGAAGAGAGCTAGCCACTGAAAAGGATAGCTGGAAGAGAGCTAGCCACTGAAAAGGATAGCTGGAAGAGAGCTAGCCACTGAAAAGGATAGCTGGAAGAGAGCTAGCCACTGAAAAGGATAGCTGGAAGAGAGCTAGCCACTGAAAAGGATAGCTGGAAGAGAGCTAGCCACTGAAAAGGATAGCTGGAAGAGAGCTGAAAAGGCCACTGAAAAGGATAGCTGGAAGAGAGCTAGCCACTGAAAAGGATAGCTGCCACTGAAAAGAGCTGGAAGAGAGCTTCAGCCACTGAAAAGGATAGCTGGAAGAGAGCTAGCCACTGAAAAGGATAGCTGGAAGAGAGCTAGCCACTGAAAAGGATAGCTGGAAGAGAGCTAGCCACTGAAAAGGATAGCTGGAAGAGAGCTAGCCACTGAAAAGGATATCTGGAAGAGAGCTAGCCACTGAAAAGGATAGCTGGAAGAGAGCTAGCCACTGAAAAGGATAGCTGGAAGAGAGCTAGCCACTGAAAAGGATAGCTGGAAGAGAGCTAGCCACTGAAAAGCTGGCTTCTAATTATTTCTTTATTGCCAATGCCATTTTGTTTGAAAACCTCTTGCCCATTGTGTTCCAAGGTAGAAGGAGATCGGAGTTAACATACGAAGACAAATCCAAGTGGGATGTATCTTTTCACTAATAAACTGCCCACACATTTGTAAACGTGGCCATTACTGTGTGCGAGGCGACTGAAGAATGCAACAAAAAAAATCCATTAAAATTTCTATAAATCATTTTTCACTCAATTCACCACATCTCTGTGCAACCTTGGTCTTCTACAGAACAATTGGGGAGTGCTTCTAAGGCTAACAGAATGTGTGGCTGAGTGACTATGAAGGATGCTACCGTCAGGGAGGTTGGCGTTTGTGTTCCACGTAGTCAAGGCCACGAGAGAAGATTAGAACATCCTTTCACTGAGAAATGTTTTTCCAGTTGAATTGTTGTGATAACAACACAACAACAAAATGTGTGTGTACACCGTGTCAAATTCAATGACCACATACTGACACCCCCCCCCACCCCAAACGTTTAGCTAGCAGTACTTCTGTTTTTTTTTTACGTTACTAAAGCACCAAACACATTTTTGCTCTGCCAGAATGACCCCCTCTCATCTGCAACTGTAGCCAATGGCATCAAACGGTTTTGCATCATTAGCTGTGATAACCATTGATATCAAACAGCTGTATAGCCATAGCATCATTAGCTGTGATAACCATTGATATCAAACAGCTGTATAGCCGTAGCATCATTAGCTGTGATAACCATTGATATCAAACAGCTGTATAGCCGTAGCAGGAGATTCTATTCCAAACGTTTTTGCATCATTAGCTGTGATAACCATTGATATCAAACAGCTGTATAGCCGTAGCGGGAGATTCTATTTCAAACGGTTTTGCATCATTAGCTGTGATAACCATTGATATCAAACAGCTGTATAGCCATAGCATCATTAGCTGTGATAACCATTGATATCAAACAGCTGTATAGCCGTAGCGGGAGATTATTTTTTTCCGACCAACCTTTTCTTGCCGATACTTTCTTAAAAATACTCGATTTGGAAGTCACCGTTTTGCCCCATGAGGTAATCCAACGATGTACACGGCCGCCATTTTGTCTACTTCTCATCTTCTCTCATTGAGACAGGTGCAAAGCAATCAATGATATATCTGAGTCACACTCAGTGTGTCACAGCCACACGTCTAAACCAATGAGAGAAAGTAAGAAATAGATAAGATGGTGGCGTATGCATGATTGGATTACCTCATGAGGCAAACATTTGATGAATTAAGGTTGTTCCGAGGGGATAAGTGATGGGAGCAACTTAATATTAGGAAGGTGTTCCTAATGTTTGGTGTACTCAGTGTGTGTGTATATATATATATATAAACAAATAAATATCTAATACAAAATGTTTATAATGGTCAACATTGTGGTCCTTCTGTAGCTCAGTTGGTAGAGCATGGCGCTTGTAACGCCAGGGTAGTGGGTTCGATCCCCGGGACCACCCATACGTAGAATGTATGCACACATGACTGTAAGTCGCTTTGGATAAAAGCGTCTGCTAAATGGCATATATTATCTCATATTGTTTTAATAAATGTTCAAAAAAAATATGGAACAAAATAAATAATAAAACAATGTAAATGATCGGTGGTATTTATATTGTCTATATACTATAATTATAGTACACAGAGAAAATAGTACATTTTAATGTTTCCTCCCCCCTGTGGCAAGCTGTGACATACTGTGCTGCCAACTATATAACAGACCTTTCCCCCAAAGGTACACAAAGGTTACCTTTTTTTAACTGTTTAAAAATGTGTAGACATTTCCATTGTGACTTTGGGGAAGGACTCCCTAACTAGTGTGTATATGTGTATGTGTATATATATATATATATATATATGGGGCAGAAGACTAGAACTTACATGCGCCGAATACAACAGGTGAAATGCTTACTTATATATAAGCCCTTAATCAACATTGTTGCTGAGAAAATACCTTTAAAAAAAGAAAGAGGTAAGAATAACAAATAATTAAAGAGCAGAAGTAAATAACAATAGTGGGGCTATATACAGGGTATTACGGTACAGAGTCAATGTGGAGGCTATATACAGGGTATTACGGTACAGAGTCAATGTGGAGTCTATATACAGGGGGCAATGATGGGGGGGTAGAAGCTGTTTAGAAGCCTCTGGGACCTAGACTTGGCGCTCCGGTACCGCTGGGAGAGCAGGGAGAACAGTCTATGACTAGGGTGGCTGGAGTCTTTGACAATTTTTAGGCCTTCCCCTGACACCACCTGGCATAGAGGTCCTGGATGGCAGGAAGATTGGCCCCGGTGATGTTCTCGGTCGTACTCACTACCCTCTGTAGTGCCTCGCAGTCGGAGGCCGAGCAGTTGCCATACCAGGCAGTGATGCAACCCGTCAGGATGCTCTCGACGGTGCAGCTGTAAAATATTTTGAGGCTCTGAGGACCCATGGAACTTATTTTCAGTCTCCTGAGGGGCAACAGGTTTTGTCATGCCCTCTTCACAACTGTCTTGGCGTGTTTGGACCACGATAGTTTGTTGTGGACGCCAAGGAACTTGAAGCTCTAAAACCTGCTCCACTACAGCCCCATCGATGAGAATGGGGGCGTGCTCGGTCCTCCTTTTCCTGTAGTCCACAATAATCTCCTTTGTCTTGATAACATTGAGGGAGAGGTTGTTGTCCTTGTACCACACAGGCAGGTCTTGGACCTCCTCCCTATAGGCAGTCTCATCATTGTCGGTGATCATCAGCAAACTTAATGTTGTTGGAGTCGTGTCTGGACGTGCAGTCATGAGTGAACAGGGAGTACAGGAGGGGACTGAGCACACACCCCTGGGGAGCTCCCGTGTTGAGAATCAGTGTGGCGGATGTGTTGTTACCTTCCCTTACCACCTTGGGACGGCCCTCCGGAAATCCAGGATCCAGTTGCAGAGGGAGGTGTTTAGTCCCAGGATCCTTAGCTTAGTGATGAGCTTTGAGGGCACTATGGTGTTGAATGCTGAGCTGTAGTCAATGAATAGCATTCTCACATAGGTGTTCCTTTTGTCCAGGTGGGAAAGGGCAGTGTGGAGTGCAATATAGATTGCACCATCTGTGGATCTGTTGGTGCGGTATGTAAATTGGAGTGGGTCTAGGGTTTCTGGGATAATGGTATTGATGTGAGCCATGACCAGCCTTTCAAAGCATTTCATGGCTACAGACGTGAGTGCTACAGGTCGGTAGTCATTTAGGCAGGTTAGCTTAATGTTCTTGGGCACAGGAACTATGGTGGTCTGCTTGAAACATGTTATTACAGACTCAGACAGGGAGAGGTTGAAAATGTCAGTGAAGACACTTGCCAGTTGGCCAGCGCATGCTCGGAGTACACGTCCTGGTAATCCGTCTGGCCCAGCGGCCTTGTGAATGTAGACCTGTTTAAAGGTCCTACATCGGCTGCAGAGAGAGTGATCAAACAGTCGTCTGGAACAGCTGATGCTCTCATGCATGTTTCAGTGTTACTATCCTCGAAGAGGGCATAGAAGTTATTTAGCTCGTGTCACTGGGCAGCTCTCGGCTGTGCTTCCCTTTGTAGTCTGTAATAGTTTGCAAGCCCTGCCACATCTGACGAGCGTCGGAGCCGGTGTAGTACTATTCGATCTTAGTCCTGTATTGACGCTTTGCCTGTTTGATGATTCGTCGGAGGGCATAGAGGGATTTCTTATAAGCTTCCGGGTTAGAGTCCCGTACCTTGAAAGTGGCAGCTTTACCCTTTAGCTCAGTGTGGATGTTGCCTGTAATCCATGGCTTCTGGTTGGGGTATATACGTACAGTAACTGTGGGGACGATGTCCTCAATGCACTTATTGATAAAGCCAGTGACCGATGTGGTATATTCCTCAATGCCATCGGACGAATCCCGGAACATATTCCAGTCTGTGCTGCAAAACAGTCCTGTAGTTTTGCATCTGCTTCACCTGACCACTTTTTTATAGACCGAGTGACTGGTGCTTCCTGCTTTAATGTTGCATTTGTAAACAGGAATAGGGAGGATAGAGTTATGGTCAGATTTGCCAAATGGAGGGCGAGGAAGAGCTTTGTACACATCTCTGTGTGTGGAGTAAAGGTGGTCTAGAATTTTTTTCCCCCTCTGGTTGCACATTTAACATGCTGATAGAAATTAAAACGGATTCCCTGCATTAAAGTCACTGGCCACTAGGAGCGCCGCCTCTGGATTTGTGTTTTCATGTTTGCTCATGGCGGAATAGAGCTCATCGAGTGCGGTTTTAGTGCCAGAGGTCAGTCTGTGGTAGTAAAATGAAAAATACAGAAACTCTCTAGGTAGTTAGTGTGGTCTACAGCTTATCATGAGATACTCTACCTCAGACGAGCAAAACCTCGAGACTTCCTTAGATATCGTGCACCAGCGGTTTACATAAATGCATAGGCCCCAGTGTCTTACCAGAGGCTGCTGTTCTGCCGATAGAGTGTATAACCTGACAGCTGTATGTTCTTCATGTCATCGTTCAGCCACGACTCAGAAGTGGTCCTTCTGTAGCTCAGTTGTTAGAGCATGGCGCTTGTAACGCCAGGGTAGTGGGTTCGATCCCCGGGACCACCCATACGTAGAATGTATGCACACATGACTGTAAGTCGCTTTGGATAAAAGTGTCTGCTAAATGGCATATATATTATTATTATATTATATTACTCAGTTAAACATAAGATTGTTATTATGTCCCATTGGTAGGATATACATGCTTTCAGTTCGTCCCATTTATTTTCCAGCGATTGAACATTAGCTAGCAGAACGGAAGGGCAGATTAGCCACTGGTCACCTGATCCTCAAAAGGCATCCTGATCTCTTTCCGCGAAACCCGTTTCCTTTTCCAGCTAATCACAGGGATCTCGGCCTGGTCTGGTGTCTGTAGTATACCTCTCGCGACAGTTTGAGGTGAGTAATCCCAGTTCTGATATCCAGAAGCTCTTTTTGGTCATAAGAGATGGTAGCAGCAACATTACGTACAAAACAAGTCACGAACAACGCGAAAAGACAAACAAAATAGCATGTTTGGTTAAGAGCCGATAAGACGGCAGCCATTCCCTCCAGCGTCATCGAAAGATCTTACCCTCCAAAGAGAATATATGCAGCCGGCTATACACTTGTATCCCCCGTGGACCTGTTCGTAGATAAAACATCCTCCATTCAGGCTGAAAAGGCGTCCATTTCCTAATTAACCCGATATAATGGCAAGTAGGTGGGGAAATATGCTTACTTTCTTTATGAAGCACCATTTCCCACCATGCTATGGTGGCTAATGCTACTTCCTGACATTACAACACACAACATCTGGGACTAGCATTTAGCCCCTCTAGCACGGTGGAGAATATCGTTTCATAAAGAAATTTCGCATAATTTCCATTTTGTCAGCGTAAAAAAAAAAAAAATTGGGTTAAGGAGGAAATCGATGCATTTTCAGCCTGAATGGAGACTGTTTTATGTAAGAACCGGTCCACAGGGGATACGAACGTATAACCAGCTGCATAGATTGCCTTTGGATGGGAAAGATGAAAGGACTCACTGTCGCCAACTTAGCTGGTTCATTGTTGCCCATGTCAGGAAGTTAGGCTAGCAAGTATTTTAGCTAGGTAGCCTATGAAAACAACTAAAAGCTGTCGGAGCCGTAGACCGCTTTGCCAACATGAAAGAGTTGAGAACAGCATTGTCATTCAACTAGTCTACAAGTAGGGTGAATCCCCAAAAATGTTGTTTTACTTGGGCACCCAGACCGAAATCAGTACCATGGACAGCCACATGATATTTAGTAACATTAATTGGACTAAATTGTCTCTGGTATCTTTAAATTTGTTTTCAGTGTATTAAACGAAGCATATATAGCCTTGTTGATTTGATGCGAATGTTTAAGTTGAAATGGTGCTGGAATAACAGAGTATTGGAATAAATGAGGCGATACTCTCGTCGTCTTTGTGCTGACTTGCGGAAACTCTGTGGTTCTAAATCAGCAGTTGTTTAGTAAAACATTAACTTGTAACAGTTACATGACCTGGCCAAACATGCAATATTTGCTTTGTGGACTTCACAGGACAGATGTTGCTCTCCAGTTTTTTGTGATGAAACAAACTTGTGTGTAGTTGAATTTATTCCGCCACCGCTGTGTGACTTGTTGTCACTGCCTTATTGTAATTTATAATAATTGCTCTGGCTCCCCAATGGTGGAACAAACTCCCTCACGACACCAGGACAGCGGAGTCAATCACCACCTTCCGGAGACACCTGAAACCCCACCTCTTTAAGGAATACCTAGGATAGGATAAGTAATCCTTCTCACCCCCCTTAAAAGATTTAGATGCACTATTGTAAAGTGGCTGTTCCACTGGATGTCATAAGGTGAATGCACCAATTTGTAAGTCGCTCTGGATAAGAGCGTCTGCTAAATAATGTAAATGTAATGTAAATGTAATGTCACGGTGGCGTATGAACAAATGAGCAAACATTGCAATTATCGTTGTAATATGGCTGTTTCACTGGCTTGGCCACGCACCGCTACTGAAAAGAAGAGTCCATGGTTAAGACCAGATCGTTCTTCCAAGATGTTTAGACCTTCATTACATTTAAGTCATTTTGCAGACGCTTTTATCCAGAGTGATTTACAGGAGCAATTAGGATGAAGTGTCTTGCTCAAGGGCACATCGACATTTTGTCACCGAGGCAGCTCGGGGATTCGAACCTGCGATCTTTCGGTTACTTTAAGCTACGAAATATGAATCCGTGGTTATTCAAGGGTGCAACAGGTCACCTCAGGAGTAAAAATGTCAGTTCGCTTTTCATAGCCGACACAGAGCAGAGGACGAGACAGCAGGTGCGGTAGAGACCCACACACCATCCACTTTTCATTCACACTAACGTAACTTTACAAGCTTAATGTCATCTGTGTAGCTAGCAAGCAAACAAGCGCCAAACAACTAGCAAATGGGCTAGCTAGCTAGCTACTGTACGACTTGCAGACCGAACAGCTCATCATACTAGGTGGTCGTCGACAGTGTAGTTAGCTAACTAATTATGCATAACCATGCCACTGGGAAAAGCCACAAAAACAATCAACCAACAACGACAATTCAGTAAATTAAGGGGGTCTTTACGAGTAAGGGCCCACGTCGCTAACTAGATACTGTTAGCATAGGCTAGCTACCGCTTTGACAAAGGCTTTGTTCTAGCTTGCAGCTAGCTAACGTTAGCCGTTAAGTCGTGGCTCACCGGGTATCCAGGCCCGGGCATCGGAGAACGATAGAGGTGGTTCTGTGCGCCCGATGAGGGTCCCATCCTTCCTCCAGGAGTTCCAGGTCCCATGCCTGGTCCTCCACCTTGTACCGGGGGTCCGGGTCCCATTCCCCCGCCACCACCTCCCGTTGAAGCTGATTGAAAACTACCTCTGGCCGCCATCTCTTCTGGGTATCTCCGTCGCCGGATAGTGGAACGGAACTATCGCGAGAAGAGAGGAGTAGCGGAGTGATTATTTTAACAACGACGACCTCTGGTGTTTAATTTCAATTACAACCAACCCTTATTGTGGTATAGATCGTTACATCGTTCTACATTTTACATTCTACATAAAAGCAGTCTCTCAAAATGAAAGCAACCAAAACCTTTCTGTATACTAATATGTCTCTCTCTGGAGTCTGGACCTTTACAATTGGCACCAGGCATGCCAGGTGTTGACCTGAACTGACTGGGATATTTTTTATTTTACCTTTATTTAACTAGGCAAGTCAGTTAAGAACAAATTCTTTAATTTCAATGACGGCCTAGGAACAGTGGGTTAACTGCCTGTTCAGGGGCAGAATGAGAGATTTGTACCTTTTCAGCTCGGGGATTTGAACTTGCAACCTTTCAGTTACTAGGCCAACACTCTAAACACTAGGCTACCCTGCCACCCCAATTAACCTTCAAACAGGTACAACAGGTTAAAATGTTAATATTATTGTATCTCTAGTATCTGTACTGTATTGAGAGGTAAAGAAATCCCATTTTAAAATGGTAAACATACACACGGATACACATATTTGACAAACATCTCATGAGGTAATTCTGAATGATTGACTTGTTCTTTGAATAGCACTTTTAAAGGCACTTGATCAGCCTGCATGGCTGCCTGCCATCGGTTTCATTTACCACAATGGGGAGGAAACATAAAATGTACTATTTTCTCTGTGTACTATAATTATAGTATATAGACAATATAAATACCACCGATCATTTACATTATTATTTATTATTTATTTTGTTCCATATTTTTTAAACATTGTTTTAATACATATGAAATGTTGACTATTATAAACATTTGGTATTAGATATTTATTTTGTTTTATTTGTTTATATACATATATATATACATACATATATATATATATACTGAGTACACCAAACATTAGGAACACCTTCCTAATATTGAGTTGCTCCCAACATTGACCTTGTTATTCATGCCTTTAAAGCCTTTTAAATGAGAATTTGAATACATTTTTGAATTTGAGAGAGAGAAAGATAGAGGGACAGAGAGAAATGGCTCTGATGGAGAGAGGGGGAAGGAGAAAGAGAGAGTGGCAGAGAGGATTAGGGAGGAGATAATTGTTTGTTAACAAACAGTCAGTTCAGCTTGCTTGGTCAGCTTTATTTGATCACCGGGCTGGACATGACTCAACACTGAACATCTGGCAGCTGAAATATAATCTTGGTTGGGAAAACATTGTATACTGTATATACTTTTATTAATCCAATAAATGGCACAGCGAGAGAGAGATAGAGAAAGATAGAGAGGATTGAGGACTGAGTGTTGTTTATTAACAAACAGGTACTTTCTCTCTCTTGCAGTGGCCTGTCTGGAACAAGACTCAATGCTGAAACAGCGTGCTGAAATAAAATCACTGTGTTCATTTTCACAAAAACAACAGGATTTATTGGTTGGCTAACCACGCGGAAAGTATCATAGATTCATGGTACGTATGCAGAGAGAGAGAGAGAGAGAGAGAGAGAGAGAGAGAGAGAGAGAGAGAGAGAGAGAGAGAGAGAGAGAGAGAGAGAGAGAGAGAGAGAGAGAGAGAGAGAGAGAGAGAGAGAGAGAGAGAGAGAGAGAGAGAGAGAGAGAGAGAGAGAGAGAGACAGAGAGAAGTCAGAAATGAAAGAGTATGGGGAATAAATTATGAATGAATTAATAAATGAGGCAAATATAGGGAAATTTTCTTTGCAACATACAGGCAGTCCTGGCTTACAGTACCAAACATCACCTCAGATAACAGGCAGTCCTGGCTTACAGTACCAAACATCACCTCAGATAACAGGCAGTCCTGGCCCACTCATACATACAGTACTATACATCACCTCAGAGAGTTAGACTTCAGCAGGCAGGTGGGCAGACAGAACAATGTTGTCATCCTCCTGCCCAGTGAAACTCTTTGTTCTGTTTGGCTGATGAAGCTGTCTGCTTGCTTCCTTCCTGTAGGCGGAGCAAAGTGGAGCAGAGCTGAGAGTGCACCATACCCAGACATCAACGTGACTTGAGACGTCAGGTGATGGTTGGGCCCAGTGTGTGTGTGTGTGTGTGCGTGCGTAAGTGTGTGTATTAATGCCAGGCCAGTGTCCAGACTGGACCTAAGTCAGCATTGTGTCTTGTATAACTCACTATAGTGTAATGGCCGGGAGTTAATCAACACAATATACACCCTTTTACAGACTCACTTTGATGATGTCATTAATGATGTCATGAAACTCCCGGCCCATTAGCAGGCTTGCAGTCTTAAAAAAAGATCAATACCATTTTCTCTTCTCCTGGGCCGTTTTTACACAGGGATAAACGTGTGTTTCAAAGTTGGGGTTGTGATTTGTGTGTGTGTGTGTGTGTGTGTGTGTGTGTGTGTGTGTGTGTGTGTGTGTGTGTGTGTGTGTGTGTGTGTGTGTGTGTGTGTGTGTGTGTGTGTGTGTGTGTGTGTGTGTGTGTGTGTATTAAAGCTTCAACTACCTGCATTTAAAGTAACAAATCATACTACTTTTAGTTTTTAAAAGAATGAACCCAAAAGAAGAACCCCAAATCTGAAATAATAGAAAGTCTATGCACACTTGGAAGGCGGTTGTTTCCCAAATGGCTCCCTCTTCCCTATATAGTGCACAGTAATTATGTTTTACCTTTTGACCAAGGCTCTGCACTATATAGGGAAGAGGGTGTCATTTTATTTTAAACCTTTATTCAACTAGGCAAGTCAGTTAAGAAAAAATTCTTATTTACAAAGATGGCCTACCCCGGTCGACACTGGGCCAATTGTGCGCACCACCAGCATGTGTGTACGAGACTCCCAATCACAGCTGGATGTGATACAGCCTGGATTTGAACCAGGGACTGTAGTGACGCCTCTTGAACTGCGATGCAGTGCATCGCCGTAGACAGCTGTGCCACTCGGGAGCCTATATAGTGCACAGTAATCCAGGCTGAATCACATCCAGGTGTGATTGGGAGTCCCATAGGGCGGCACACAATTGGCCCAGCGTTGTTTGGGGTGGCCAGGGTAGGCCGTCATTGTAAATAAGAATTTGTTCTTAACTGACTTGCCTAGTTAAATAAAGGTTTAAAATAAAATGGCACCCTCTTCCCTATATAGTGCAGAGCCTTGGTCAAAAGTAATAGGGTGCCATTTTGGACGCATACCATGTCCCAATTGTAATTGCTAATCCTCTTATCTACAGCTCTTAATGAACAGGATGCAACGTCGAGCCTCTGTGACCACTAGAGCACTGCTGCCGTCTTATCTAAGACATACGGCTGGGCCCACTAATTGCACTGCGAGATCTGACAGGATAAATTAATACTTAGGTGGAAACGATTTTGCCTGGAAAACTGACAAATGTTACGAGGTCGGAACCTGGGATACTTGTGTTTGTCCTAAAAACACATCAATTCCACTTGTGATCAGAAAAGGGACGTTGAATAGTCTGGTACAGTATGTGAATGTGAATGTACCGCAGCAGTGAAGATAATTTTACCATTCCTAGATAGGCTTGGAAGAAAACATCAGACATTACCTCTGTAGTTATCTATTCTATAATACTGTATAACATACAGTATATTAACACTAAATTGAGTAGACAACTGCATAAATCATGTAGGCTACATACAAAACTCACAAAGCATATGATTGTATTCTCTGAATAACTTAATAAATAGAATAACATGTTCTGGAAAGCGTGTCTGTGTGTGCGAATGCACTAACACAGACCCCTAAAAAAAAAACATCAATCATTGAAAAGTGCGATGCTACAGTTCAATGGATGTATGTATTAAAGTAATTCATCCATAATACCATGATTTATTATGATGATCACTTAGTTGTAGGACAGTCTTTATTTTTTTTTTTTATTTTTTATTTAATGAGGCAAGTCAGTTAAGAACACATTCTTATTTTCAATGACAGCCTGGGAACAGTGGGTTAACTGCCTGTTCAGGGGCAGAACGACAGATTTGTACCTTGTCAGCTCGGGGGTTTGAACTCACAACCTTCCGGTTACTAGTCCAACACTCTAACTACTAGGCTACGCTGCCGCCCCAAGGTAGGTCTGGGGTATTATGATCACTCGGTTGTAGGACAGTCTTTATTCAAGGTAGGTCTGGGGTATTATGATCACTCGGTTGTAGGACAGTCTTTATTCATGGTACGTCTGGGGTAGCAACATGGGTGTGTTTCATTCCAAGATGTTCCCTCCCCGTGCCATCATTCACTTCCCTCCCGTTATAGATCTGATAGGACTGGGCAAGTGAGTATAAGGGCACAAGGCGAGACCCAGATGCAGACACGGGAGGAAGATGGTTTGAGTCTTTGATATTTAATACATCCAAAAGGGGTAGGCAAGAAAATGGTCTTGGACAGGCCAAAGGTCAAAACAAGTTCAGAGTCCAGGAGGTACAGAGTGGCAAGCAGGCTTGAGGTCAGGGCAGGCAGGCTTGAGGTCAGGGCAGGCAGGCTTGAGGTCAGGGCAGGCAGGCTTGAGGTCAGGGCAGGCAGACTGGCCAGGCCGGCGTGTACAGAGTCCAGAAAACAGGCAAGGGTCAACACCGGGAGAACTAATAAAAGAGAATAGAAAAGGCAGGATCACGGGGAAAAACACGCTGGTTGACGTGGAACATGCAAGACGAACTGGCACAGAGAGACAGGAAACACAGGGATATATACACTGGTACAGAGAGACATGAAACACAGGGATAAATACACTGGTACAGAGAGACAGGAAACACAGGGATAAATACACTGGTACAGAGAGACATGAAACACAGGGATAAATACACTGGTACAGAGAGACAGGAAACACAGGGATAAATACACTGGTACAGAGAGACAGGAAACACAGGGATATATACACCAGGGATAACGAGTGACACCTGGAGGGGGGTGGAGACAATAACAAGGACAGGTGAAACTGATCAGGGTGTGATAGTGAGATTAATAGTAGGAAACTAGGTGGAGCTATTATAGTAGGAAACTAGGTGGAGCTATTATAGTAGGAAACTAGGTGGAGCTATTATAGTAGGAAACTAGGTGGAGCTATTATAGTAGGAAACTAGGTGGAGCTATTATAGTAGGAAACTAGGTGGAGCTATTATAGTAGGAAACTAGGTGGAGCTATTATAGTAGGAAACTAGGTGGAGCTATTATAGTAGGAAACTAGGTGGAGCTATTATAGTAAGAAACTAGGTGGAGCTATTATAGTAAGAAACTAGGTGGAGCTATTATAGTAAGAAACTAGGTGGAGCTATTATAGTGAGAAACTAGGTGGAGCTATTATAGTGAGAAACTAGGTGGAGCTATTATAGTAAGAAACTAGGTGGAGCTATTATAGTAAGAAACTAGGTGGAGCTATTATAGTAAGAAACTAGGTGGAGCTATTATAGTAAGAAACTAGGTGGAGCTATTATAGTAAGAAACTAGGTGGAGCTATTATAGTAAGAAACTAGGTGGAGCTATTATAGTGAGAAACTAGGTGGAGCTATTATAGTAGGAAACTAGGTGGAGCTATTATAGTAGGAAACTAGGTGGAGCTATTATAGTAAGAAACTAGGTGGAGCTATTATAGTAAGAAACTAGGTGGAGCTATTATAGTAAGAAACTAGGTGGAGCTATTATAGTGAGAAACTAGGTGGAGCTATTATAGTAGGAAACTAGGTGGAGCTATTATAGTAAGAAACTAGGTGGAGCTATTATAGTAGGAAACTAGGTGGAGCTATTATAGTAGGAAACTAGGTGGAGCTATTATAGTAAGAAACTAGGTGGAGCTATTATAGTAAGAAACTAGGTGGAGCTATTATAGTAGGAAACTAGGTGGAGCTATTATAGTAAGAAACTAGGTGGAGCTATTATAGTGAGAAACTAGGTGGAGCTATTATAGTAGGAAACTAGGTGGAGCTATTATAGTAAGAAACTAGGTGGAGCTATTATAGTAAGAAACTAGGTGGAGCTATTATAGTAAGAAACTAGGTGGAGCTATTATAGTAAGAAACTAGGTGGAGCTATTATAGTAAGAAACTAGGTGGAGCTATTATAGTAAGAAACTAGGTGGAGCTATTATAGTGAGAAACTAGGTGGAGCTATTATAGTAGGAAACTAGGTGGAGCTATTATAGTAAGAAACTAGGTGGAGCTATTATAGTAAGAAACTAGGTGGAGCTATTATAGTAAGAAACTAGGTGGAGCTATTATAGTAAGAAACTAGGTGGAGCTATTATAGTGAGAAACTAGGTGGAGCTATTATAGTAGGAAACTAGGTGGAGCTATTATAGTAAGAAACTAGGTGGAGCTATTATAGTAAGAAACTAGGTGGAGCTATTATAGTAAGAAACTAGGTGGAGCTATTATAGTAAGAAACTAGGTGGAGCTATTATAGTAGGAAACTAGGTGGAGCTATTATAGTAGGAAACTAGGTGGAGCTATTATAGTAGAAACTAGGTGGAGCTATTATAGTAGGAAACTAGGTGGAGCTATTATAGTAGGAAACTAGGTGGAGCTATTATGGTAGGAAACTAGGTGGAGCTATTATAGTAGGAAACTAGGTGGAGCTATTATAGTAGGAAACTAGGTGGAGCTATTATGGTAGGAAACTAGGTGGAGCTATTATGGTAGGAAACTAGGTGGAGCTATTATAGTAGGAAACTAGGTGGAGCTATTATAGTAGGAAACTAGGTGGAGCTATTATAGTAGGAAACTAGGTGGAGCTATTATAGTAGGAAACTAGGTGGAGCTATTATAGTAGAAACTAGGTGGAGCTATTATAGTAGGAAACTAGGTGGAGCTATTATAGTAGGAAACTAGGTGGAGCTATTATAGTAGGAAACTAGGTGGAGCTATTATAGTAGGAAACTAGGTGGAGCTATTATAGTAGGAAACTAGGTGGAGCTATTATAGTAGGAAACTAGGTGGAGCTATTATAGTAGGAAACTAGGTGGAGCTATTATAGTAGGAAACTAGGTGGAGCTATTATAGTAGGAAACTAGGTGGAGCTATTATAGTAGGAAACTAGGTGGAGCTATTATAGTAGGAAACTAGGTGGAGCTATTATAGTAGGAAACTAGGTGGAGCTATTATAGTAGGAAACTAGGTGGAGCTATTATAGTAGGAAACTAGGTGGAGCTATTATAGTAGGAAACTAGGTGGAGCTATTATAGTAGGAAACTAGGTGGAGCTATTATAGTAGGAAACTAGGTGGAGCTATTATAGTAGGAAACTAGGTGGAGCTATTATAGTAGGAAACTAGGTGGAGCTATTATAGTAGGAAACTAGGTGGAGCTATTATAGTAGGAAACTAGGTGGAGCTATTATAGTAGGAAACTAGGTGGAGCTATTATAGTAGGAAACTAGGTGGAGCTATTATAGTAGGAAACTAGGTGGAGCTATTATAGTAGGAAACTAGGTGGAGCTATTATAGTAGGAAACTAGGTGGAGCTATTATAGTAAGAAACTAGGTGGAGCTATTATAGTAGGAAACTAGGTGGAGCTATTATAGTAGGAAACTAGGTGGAGCTATTATAGTAGGAAACTAGGTGGAGCTATTATAGTAGGAAACTAGGTGGAGCTATTATAGTAAGAAACTAGGTGGAGCTATTATAGTAGGAAACTAGGTGGAGCTATTATAGTAAGAAACTAGGTGGAGCTATTATAGTGAGAAACTAGGTGGAGCTATTATAGTAGGAAACTAGGTGGAGCTATTATAGTAAGAAACTAGGTGGAGCTATTATAGTAGGAAACTAGGTGGAGCTATTATAGTAAGAAACTAGGTGGAGCTATTATAGTGAGAAACTAGGTGGAGCTATTATAGTAAGAAACTAGGTGGAGCTATTATAGTAAGAAACTAGGTGGAGCTATTATAGTAAGAAACTAGGTGGAGCTATTATAGTAAGAAACTAGGTGGAGCTATTATAGTAAGAAACTAGGTGGAGCTATTATAGTAAGAAACTAGGTGGAGCTATTATAGTAAGAAACTAGGTGGAGCTATTATAGTGAGAAACTAGGTGGAGCTATTATAGTAGGAAACTAGGTGGAGCTATTATAGTAGGAAACTAGGTGGAGCTATTATAGTAAGAAACTAGGTGGAGCTATTATAGTAAGAAACTAGGTGGAGCTATTATAGTAAGAAACTAGGTGGAGCTATTATAGTGAGAAACTAGGTGGAGCTATTATAGTAGGAAACTAGGTGGAGCTATTATAGTAAGAAACTAGGTGGAGCTATTATAGTAAGAAACTAGGTGGAGCTATTATAGTAAGAAACTAGGTGGAGCTATTATAGTAAGAAACTAGGTGGAGCTATTATAGTAAGAAACTAGGTGGAGCTATTATAGTAGGAAACTAGGTGGAGCTATTATGGTAGGAAACTAGGTGGAGCTATTATGGTAGGAAACTAGGTGGAGCTATTATAGTAGGAAACTAGGTGGAGCTATTATGGTAGGAAACTAGGTGGAGCTATTATGGTAGGAAACTAGGTGGAGCTATTATGGTAGGAAACTAGGTGGAGCTATTATAGTAGGAAACTAGGTGGAGCTATTATGGTAGGAAACTAGGTGGAGCTATTATGGTAGGAAACTAGGTGGAGCTATTATAGTAGGAAACTAGGTGGAGCTATTATGGTAGGAAACTAGGTGGAGCTATTATGGTAGGAAACTAGGTGGAGCTATTATAGTAGGAAACTAGGTGGAGCTATTATAGTAGGAAACTAGGTGGAGCTATTATAGTAGGAAACTAGGTGGAGCTATTATAGTAGGAAACTAGGTGGAGCTATTATAGTAGGAAACTAGGTGGAGCTATTATAGTAGGAAACTAGGTGGAGCTATTATAGTAGGAAACTAGGTGGAGCTATTATAGTAGGAAACTAGGTGGAGCTATTATAGTAGGAAACTAGGTGGAGCTATTATAGTAGGAAACTAGGTGGAGCTATTATAGTAGGAAACTAGGTGGAGCTATTATAGTAGGAAACTAGGTGGAGCTATTATAGTAGGAAACTAGGTGGAGCTATTATAGTAGGAAACTAGGTGGAGCTATTATAGTAGGAAACTAGGTGGAGCTATTATAGTAGGAAACTAGGTGGAGCTATTATAGTAGGAAACTAGGTGGAGCTATTATAGTAGGAAACTAGGTGGAGCTATTATAGTAGGAAACTAGGTGGAGCTATTATAGTAGGAAACTAGGTGGAGCTATTATAGTAGGAAACTAGGTGGAGCTATTATAGTAGGAAACTAGGTGGAGCTATTATAGTAGGAAACTAGGTGGAGCTATTATAGTAGGAAACTAGGTGGAGCTATTATAGTAGGAAACTAGGTGGAGCTATTATAGTAGGAAACTAGGTGGAGCTATTATAGTAGGAAACTAGGTGGAGCTATTATAGTAGGAAACTAGGTGGAGCTATTATAGTAGGAAACTAGGTGGAGCTATTATAGTAGGAAACTAGGTGGAGCTATTATAGTAGGAAACTAGGTGGAGCTATTATAGTAGGAAACTAGGTGGAGCTATTATAGTAGGAAACTAGGTGGAGCTATTATAGTAAGAAACTAGGTGGAGCTATTATAGTAGGAAACTAGGTGGAGCTATTATAGTAGGAAACTAGGTGGAGCTATTATAGTAGGAAACTAGGTGGAGCTATTATAGTAGGAAACTAGGTGGAGCTATTATAGTAGGAAACTAGGTGGAGCTATTATAGTAGGAAACTAGGTGGAGCTATTATAGTAGGAAACTAGGTGGAGCTATTATAGTGAGAAACTAGGTGGAGCTATTATAGTGAGAAACTAGGTGGAGCTATTATAGTAGGAAACTAGGTGGAGCTATTATAGTAGGAAACTAGGTGGAGCTATTATAGTAGGAAACTAGGTGGAGCTATTATAGTAGGAAACTAGGTGGAGCTATTATAGTAGGAAACTAGGTGGAGCTATTATAGTGAGAAACTAGGTGGAGCTATTATAGTGAGAAACTAGGTGGAGCTATTATAGTAGGAAACTAGGTGGAGCTATTATAGTAAGAAACTAGGTGGAGCTATTATAGTGAGAAACTAGGTGGAGCTATTATAGTAGGAAACTAGGTGGAGCTATTATAGTAAGAAACTAGGTGGAGCTATTATAGTAAGAAACTAGGTGGAGCTATTATAGTGAGAAACTAGGTGGAGCTATTATAGTGAGAAACTAGGTGGAGCTATTATAGTAGGAAACTAGGTGGAGCTATTATAGTGAGAAACTAGGTGGAGCTATTATAGTAGGAAACTAGGTGGAGCTATTATAGTAGGAAACTAGGTGGAGCTATTATAGTAGGAAACTAGGTGGAGCTATTATAGTGAGAAACTAGGTGGAGCTATTATAGTGAGAAACTAGGTGGAGCTATTATAGTAGGAAACTAGGTGGAGCTATTATAGTAAGAAACTAGGTGGAGCTATTATAGTGAGAAACTAGGTGGAGCTATTATAGTAGGAAACTAGGTGGAGCTATTATAGTAAGAAACTAGGTGGAGCTATTATAGTAAGAAACTAGGTGGAGCTATTATAGTGAGAAACTAGGTGGAGCTATTATAGTAAGAAACTAGGTGGAGCTATTATAGTAGGAAACTAGGTGGAGCTATTATAGTAGGAAACTAGGTGGAGCTATTATAGTAAGAAACTAGGTGGAGCTATTATAGTAAGAAACTAGGTGGAGCTATTATAGTAGGAAACTAGGTGGAGCTATTATAGTAAGAAACTAGGTGGAGCTATTATAGTAAGAAACTAGGTGGAGCTATTATAGTAGGAAACTAGGTGGAGCTATTATAGTAAGAAACTAGGTGGAGCTATTATAGTAGGAAACTAGGTGGAGCTATTATAGTAGGAAACTAGGTGGAGCTATTATAGTAAGAAACTAGGTGGAGCTATTATAGTAGGAAACTAGGTGGAGCTATTATAGTAGGAAACTAGGTGGAGCTATTATAGTAAGAAACTAGGTGGAGCTATTATAGTAAGAAACTAGGTGGAGCTATTATAGTAGGAAACTAGGTGGAGCTATTATAGTAAGAAACTAAGGTGGAGCTATTATAGTAAGAAACTAGGTGGAGCTATTATAGTAAGAAACTAGGTGGAGCTATTATAGTAGGAAACTAGGTGGAGCTATTATAGTAGGAAACTAGGTGGAGCTATTATAGTAAGAAACTAGGTGGAGCTATTATAGTAGGAAACTAGGTGGAGCTATTATAGTAGGAAACTAGGTGGAGCTATTATAGTAAGAAACTAGGTGGAGCTATTATAGTAGGAAACTAGGTGGAGCTATTATAGTAGGAAACTAGGTGGAGCTATTATAGTAAGAAACTAGGTGGAGCTATTATAGTGAGAAACTAGGTGGAGCTATTATAGTGAGAAACTAGGTGGAGCTATTATAGTAGGAAACTAGGTGGAGCTATTATAGTGAGAAACTAGGTGGAGCTATTATAGTAGGAAACTAGGTGGAGCTATTATAGTAGGAAACTAGGTGGAGCTATTATAGTAGGAAACTAGGTGGAGCTATTATAGTGAGAAACTAGGTGGAGCTATTATAGTGAGAAACTAGGTGGAGCTATTATAGTAGGAAACTAGGTGGAGCTATTATAGTAAGAAACTAGGTGGAGCTATTATAGTGAGAAACTAGGTGGAGCTATTATAGTAGGAAACTAGGTGGAGCTATTATAGTAAGAAACTAGGTGGAGCTATTATAGTAAGAAACTAGGTGGAGCTATTATAGTGAGAAACTAGGTGGAGCTATTATAGTAAGAAACTAGGTGGAGCTATTATAGTAGGAAACTAGGTGGAGCTATTATAGTAGGAAACTAGGTGGAGCTATTATAGTAAGAAACTAGGTGGAGCTATTATAGTAAGAAACTAGGTGGAGCTATTATAGTAGGAAACTAGGTGGAGCTATTATAGTAAGAAACTAGGTGGAGCTATTATAGTAAGAAACTAGGTGGAGCTATTATAGTAGGAAACTAGGTGGAGCTATTATAGTAAGAAACTAGGTGGAGCTATTATAGTAGGAAACTAGGTGGAGCTATTATAGTAGGAAACTAGGTGGAGCTATTATAGTAAGAAACTAGGTGGAGCTATTATAGTAGGAAACTAGGTGGAGCTATTATAGTAGGAAACTAGGTGGAGCTATTATAGTAAGAAACTAGGTGGAGCTATTATAGTAAGAAACTAGGTGGAGCTATTATAGTAGGAAACTAGGTGGAGCTATTATAGTAAGAAACTAATTGGAGCTATTATAGTAAGAAACTAGGTGGAGCTATTATAGTAAGAAACTAGGTGGAGCTATTATAGTAGGAAACTAGGTGGAGCTATTATAGTAGGAAACTAGGTGGAGCTATTATAGTAAGAAACTAGGTGGAGCTATTATAGTAGGAAACTAGGTGGAGCTATTATAGTAGGAAACTAGGTGGAGCTATTATAGTAAGAAACTAGGTGGAGCTATTATAGTAGGAAACTAGGTGGAGCTATTATAGTAGGAAACTAGGTGGAGCTATTATAGTAAGAAACTAGGTGGAGCTATTATAGTAGGAAACTAGGTGGAGCTATTATAGTAAGAAACTAGGTGGAGCTATTATAGTAGGAAACTAGGTGGAGCTATTATAGTAAGAAACTAGGTGGAGCTATTATAGTAGGAAACTAGGTGGAGCTATTATAGTAAGAAACTAGGTGGAGCTATTATAGTAGGAAACTAGGTGGAGCTATTATAGTAAGAAACTAGGTGGAGCTATTATAGTAGGAAACTAGGTGGAGCTATTATAGTAAGAAACTAGGTGGAGCTATTATAGTAGGAAACTAGGTGGAGCTATTATAGTAAGAAACTAGGTGGAGCTATTATAGTAGGAAACTAGGTGGAGCTATTATAGTAAGAAACTAGGTGGAGCTATTATAGTAGGAAACTAGGTGGAGCTATTATAGTAAGAAACTAGGTGGAGCTATTATAGTAAGAAACTAGGTGGAGCTATTATAGTAGGAAACTAGGTGGAGCTATTATAGTAAGAAACTAGGTGGAGCTAGTATAGTAGGAAACTAGGTGGAGCTATTATAGTAGGAAACTAGGTGGAGCTATTATAGTAAGAAACTAGGTGGAGCTATTATAGTAAGAAACTAGGTGGAGCTATTATAGTAGGAAACTAGGTGGAGCTATTATAGTAAGAAACTATTAGGTGGAGCTATTATAGTAGGAAACTAGGTGGAGCTATTATAGTAAGAAACTAGGTGGAGCTATTATAGTAGGAAACTAGGTGGAGCTATTATAGTAAGAAACTAGGTGGAGCTATTATAGTAGGAAACTAGGTGGAGCTATTATAGTAGGAAACTAGGTGGAGCTATTATAGTGAGAAACTAGGTGGAGCTATTATAGTAGGAAACTAGGTGGAGCTATTATAGTAGGAAACTAGGTGGAGCTATTATAGTAGGAAACTAGGTGGAGCTATTATAGTAGGAAACTAGGTGGAGCTATTATAGTAGGAAACTAGGTGGAGCTATTATAGTAAGAAACTAGGTGGAGCTATTATAGTAGGAAACTAGGTGGAGCTATTATAGTGAGAAACTAGGTGGAGCTATTATAGTAAGAAACTAGGTGGAGCTATTATGGTAGGAAACTAATTGGAGCTATTATAGTGAGAAACTAGGTGGAGCTATTATAGTGAGAAACTAGGTGGAGCTATTATAGTAAGAAACTAGGTGGAGCTATTATGGTAGGAAACTGATTGGAGCTATTATAGTAAGAAACTAGGTGGAGCTATTATAGTGAGAAACTAGGTGGAGCTATTATAGTAAGAAACTAGGTGGAGCTATTATGGTAGGAAACTGATTGGAGCTATTATAGTAAGAAACTAGGTGGAGCTATTATAGTGAGAAACTAGGTGGAGCTATTATAGTGAGAAACTAGGTGGAGCTATTATAGTGAGAAACTAGGTGGAGCTATTATAGTGAGAATCTAGGTGGAGCTATTATAGTGAGAAACTAGGTGGAGCTATTATAGTGAGAAACTAATTGGAGCTATTATAGTGAGAAACTAGGTGGAGCTATTATAGTAAGAAACTAGGTGGAGCTATTATAGTGAGAAACTAGGTGGAGCTATTATAGTGAGAAACTAGGTGGAGCTATTATAGTAAGAAACTAGGTGGAGCTATTATAGTAGGAAACTAGGTGGAGCTATTATAGTGAGAAACTAGGTGGAGCTATTATAGTGAGAAACTAGGTGGAGCTATTATAGTAAGAAACTAGGTGGAGCTATTATGGTAGGAAACTGATTGGAGCTATTATAGTAAGAAACTAGGTGGAGCTATTATAGTGAGAAACTAGGTGGAGCTATTATAGTAGGAAACTAGGTGGAGCTATTATAGTGAGAAACTAGGTGGAGCTATTATAGTAGGAAACTAGGTGGAGCTATTATAGTGAGAAACTAGGTGGAGCTATTATAGTAGGAAACTAGGTGGAGCTATTATAGTGAGAAACTAGGTGGAGCTATTATAGTAGGAAACTAGGTGGAGCTATTATAGTAGGAAACTAGGTGGAGCTATTATAGTAGGAAACTAGGTGGAGCTATTATAGTAGGAAACTAGGTGGAGCTATTATAGTAGGAAACTAGGTGGAGCTATTATAGTAAGAAACTAGGTGGAGCTATTATAGTAGGAAACTAGGTGGAGCTATTATAGTGAGAAACTAGGTGGAGCTATTATAGTAAGAAACTAGGTGGAGCTATTATGGTAGGAAACTAATTGGAGCTATTATAGTGAGAAACTAGGTGGAGCTATTATAGTGAGAAACTAATTGGAGCTATTATAGTGAGAAACTAGGTGGAGCTATTATAGTAAGAAACTAGGTGGAGCTATTATAGTAAGAAACTAGGTGGAGCTATTATAGTAAGAAACTAATTGGAGCTATTATAGTAAGAAACTAGGTGGAGCTATTATAGTGAGAAACTAGGTGGAGCTATTATAGTAAGAAACTAGGTGGAGCTATTATAGTAAGAAACTAGGTGGAGCTATTATAGTGAGAAACTAGGTGGAGCTATTATAGTGAGAAACTAGGTGGAGCTATTATAGTGAGAAACTAGGTGGAGCTATTATAGTGAGAAACTAATTGGAGCTATTATAGTGAGAAACTAGGTGGAGCTATTATAGTAAGAAACTAGGTGGAGCTATTATAGTGAGAAACTAGGTGGAGCTATTATAGTGAGAAACTAGGTGGAGCTATTATAGTAAGAAACTAGGTGGAGCTATTATAGTAGGAAACTAGGTGGAGCTATTATAGTGAGAAACTAGGTGGAGCTATTATAGTAAGAAACTAGGTGGAGCTATTATGGTAGGAAACTGATTGGAGCTATTATAGTAAGAAACTAGGTGGAGCTATTATAGTGAGAAACTAGGTGGAGCTATTATAGTAGGAAACTAGGTGGAGCTATTATAGTGAGAAACTAGGTGGAGCTATTATAGTAGGAAACTAGGTGGAGCTATTATAGTGAGAAACTAGGTGGAGCTATTATAGTAGGAAACTAGGTGGAGCTATTATAGTGAGAAACTAGGTGGAGCTATTATAGTAGGAAACTAGGTGGAGCTATTATAGTAGGAAACTAGGTGGAGCTATTATAGTAGGAAACTAGGTGGAGCTATTATAGTAGGAAACTAGGTGGAGCTATTATAGTAGGAAACTAGGTGGAGCTATTATAGTAAGAAACTAGGTGGAGCTATTATAGTAGGAAACTAGGTGGAGCTATTATAGTGAGAAACTAGGTGGAGCTATTATAGTAAGAAACTAGGTGGAGCTATTATGGTAGGAAACTAATTGGAGCTATTATAGTGAGAAACTAGGTGGAGCTATTATAGTGAGAAACTAGGTGGAGCTATTATAGTGAGAAACTAGGTGGAGCTATTATAGTGAGAAACTAGGTGGAGCTATTATAGTGAGAAACTAGGTGGAGCTATTATAGTGAGAAACTAGGTGGAGCTATTATAGTGAGAAACTAATTGGAGCTATTATAGTGAGAAACTAGGTGGAGCTATTATAGTAAGAAACTAGGTGGAGCTATTATAGTGAGAAACTAGGTGGAGCTATTATAGTGAGAAACTAGGTGGAGCTATTATAGTAAGAAACTAGGTGGAGCTATTATAGTAGGAAACTAGGTGGAGCTATTATAGTGAGAAACTAGGTGGAGCTATTATAGTAAGAAACTAGGTGGAGCTATTATGGTAGGAAACTGATTGGAGCTATTATAGTAAGAAACTAGGTGGAGCTATTATAGTGAGAAACTAGGTGGAGCTATTATAGTAAGAAACTAGGTGGAGCTATTATGGTAGGAAACTGATTAGAGCTATTATAGTAAGAAACTAGGTGGAGCTATTATAGTGAGAAACTAGGTGGAGCTATTATAGTAAGAAACTAGGTGGAGCTATTATGGTAGGAAACTGATTGGAGCTATTATAGTAAGAAACTAGGTGGAGCTATTATAGTGAGAAACTAGGTGGAGCTATTATAGTAAGAAACTAGGTGGAGCT
>NC_060190.1:75418865-75438865 GCF_021184085.1 Oncorhynchus gorbuscha | reverse complement strand
TATAACAGACTACAACTGTTTATAGCAGTCTATATCAGATCATAGCAGTCTATAGCAGACTATAGCAGTCTATAGCAGACTATAACAGACTATAACAGACTATAACAGATTATAACAGACTATAACAGATTATAACAGATTATAACAGATTATAACAGATTATAACAGATTATAACAGACTATAACAGTTTATAACAGATTATAACAGATTATACCAGACTATAACAGATTATAACAGACTATAACAGATTATAACAGACCATAACAGACTATAACAGATTATAACAGATTATAACAGACTAAAACAGATTATAACAGACCATAACAGATTATAACAGATTATAACAGCCCATAACAGACTATAACAGATTATAACAGATTATAACAGACTAAAACAGATTATAACAGACCATAACAGATTATAACAGATTATAACAGACTAAAACAGATTATAACAGATTATAACAGACTAAAACAGATTATAACAGACCATAACAGATTATAATAGACTAAAACAGATTATAACAGACCATAACAGATTATAACAGATTATAACAGACTAAAACAGATTATAACAGACCATAACAGATTATAACAGATTATAACAGATTATAACAGATTATAACAGATTATAACAGACTATAACAGTTTATAACAGATTATAACAGATTATACCAGACTATAACAGATTATAACAGACTATAACAGATTATAACAGACCATAACAGACTATAACAGATTATAACAGATTATAACAGACTAAAACAGATTATAACAGACCATAACAGATTATAACAGATTATAACAGCCCATAACAGACTATAACAGATTATAACAGATTATAACAGACTAAAACAGATTATAACAGACCATAACAGATTATAACAGATTATAACAGACTAAAACAGATTATAACAGATTATAACAGACTAAAACAGATTATAACAGACCATAACAGATTATAATAGACTAAAACAGATTATAACAGACCATAACAGATTATAACAGATTATAACAGACTAAAACAGATTATAACAGACCATAACAGATTATAACAGATTATAACAGACTATAACAGATTATAACAGATTATAACAGATTATAACAGACTATAACAGATTATAACAGATTATAACAGATTATAACAGACCATAACAGACTATAACAGATTATAACAGATTATAACAGACTAAAACAGATTATAACAGACCATAACAGATTATAACAGATTTTAACAGACTATAACAGATTATAACAGACCATAACAGACTATAACAGATTATAACAGATTATAACAGACTAAAACAGATTATAACAGACTATAACAGACTAAAACAGATTATAACAGACCATAACAGATTATAACAGATTATAACAGACTATAACAGATTATAACAGATTATAACAGATTATAACAGACTATAACAGACTATAGCAGACTAAAACAGACAGTAGCAGAGTATAGCAAAATATAACAGACTATAGCAGACTATAGCAGTCTATAATAGACTATAACAGACTATTGTCGTTCTTTTAACGCAACGGAACGTAAACAACACTACTAGCTAGCCAGCTAGCCCCCGAACAGCAGCACTGTAGAAACTATTACACTCAACGGAACGACTTGATTAGTGTAGTGTCAACAACGCACCCACTGCCAGCTAGCCTACTTCAGCAGTACCGTATCATTTTAATCATTTTAGTCAATAAGATTCTTGCTACGTAGCTTAACTTTCTGAACATTCGAGACGTGTAGTCCACTTGTCATTCCAATCTCCTTTGCATTAGCGTAGCCTCTTCTGTAGCCTGTCAACTATGTGTCTGTTTATTCCTGTTCTCTCCTCTCTGCACAGACCATACAAACGCTCCACACCGCGTGGCCGCGGCCACCCTAATCTGGTGGTCCCAGCGCGCACGACCCACGTGGTGTTCCAGGTCTCCGGTAGCCTCTGGAACTGCCGATCTGCGGTCAACAAGGCAGAGTTCATCTCAGCCTATGCCTCCCTCCAGTCCCTCGACTTCTTGGCACTAACGGAAACATGGATCACCACAGACAACACTGCTACTCCTATTGCTCTCTCTTCGTCCGCCCACGTGTTCTCGCACACCCCGAGAGCTTCTGGTCAGCAGGGTGGTGGCACCGGGATCCTCATCTCTCCCAAGTGGTCATTCTCTCTTTCTCCCCTTACCCATCTGTCTATCGCCTCCTTTGAATTCCATGCTGTCACAGTTACCAGCCCTTTCAAGCTTAACATCCTTATCATTTATCGCCCTCCAGGTTCCCTCGGAGAGTTCATCAATGAGCTTGATGCCTTGATAAGCTCCTTTCCTGAGGACGGCTCACCTCTCACAGTTCTGGGCGACTTTAACCTCCCCACGTCTACCTTTGACTCATTCCTCTCTGCCTCCTTCTTTCCACTCCTCTCCTCTTTTGACCTCACCCTCTCACCTTCCCCCTACTCACAAGGCAGGCAATACGCCGACCTCATCTTTACTAGATGCTGTTCTTCCACTAACCTCATTGCAACTCCCCTCCAAGTCTCCGACCACTACCTTGTATCCTTTTCCCTCTCGCTCTCATCCAACACCTCCCACACTGCCCCTACTCGGATGGTATCGCGCCGTCCCAACCTTCGCTCTCTCTCCCCCGCTACTCTCTCCTCTTCCATCCTATCATCTCTTCCCTCCGCTCAAACCTTCTCCAACCTATCTCCTGATTCTGCCTCCTCAACCCTCCTCTCCTCCCTCTCTGCATCCTTTGACTCTCTATGTCCCCTATCCTCCAGGCCGGCTCGGTCCTCCCCTCCCACTCCGTGGCTCGATGACTCATTGTGAGCTCACAGAACAGGCCTCCGGGCAGCCGAGCGGAAATGGAGGAAAACTCGCCTCCCTGCGGACCTGGCATCCTTTCACTCCCTCCTCTCTACATTTTCCTCCTCTGTCTCTGCTGCTAAAGCCACTTTCTACCACGCTAAATTCCAAGCATCTGCCTCTAACCCTAGGAAGCTCTTTGCCACCTTCTCCTCCCTCCTGAATCCTCCTCCCCCTCCCCCCCCCCCCCCTCCCTCTCTGCAGACGACTTCGTCAACCATTTTGAAAAGAAGGTCGACGACATCCGATCCTCGTTTGCTAAGTCAAACGACACCGCTGGTTCTGCTCACACTGCCCTACCCTGTGCTCCGACCTCTTTCTCCCCTCTCTCTCCAGATGAAATCTCGCGTCTTGTGACGGCCGGCCGCCCAACAACCTGCCCGCTTGACCCTATCCCCTCTCCCCTCTTCTCCAGACCATTTCTGGAGACCTTCTCCCTTACCTCACCACGCTCATCAACTCATCACTGACCGCTGGCTATGTCCCTTCCGTCTTCAAGAGAGCGAGAGTTGCACCCCTTCTGAAAAAACCTACACTCGATCCCTCCGATGTCAACAATTACAGACCAGTATCCCTTCTTTCTTTTCTCTCCAAAACTCTTGAACGTGCCGTCCTTGGCCAGCTCTCCCGCTATCTCTCTCTGAATGACCTTCTTGATCCAAATCAGTCAGGTTTCAAGACTAGTCATTCAACTGAGACTGCTCTCCTCTGTATCACGGAGGCGCTCCGCACTGCTAAAGCTAACTCTCTCTCCTCTGCTCTCATCCTTCTAGATCTATCGGCTGCCTTCGATACTGTGAACCATCAGATCCTCCTCTCCACCCTCTCCGAGTTGGGCATCTCCGGCGCGGCCCACGCTTGGATTGCGTCCTACCTGACAGGTCGCTCCTACCAGGTGGCGTGGCGAGAATCTGTCTCCTCACCACGCGCTCTCACCACTGGTGTCCCCAGGGCTCTGTGCTAGGCCCTCTCCTATTCTCGCTATACACCAAGTCACTTGGCTCTGTCATAACCTCACATGGTCTCTCCTATCATTGCTATGCAGACGACACACAACTAATCTTCTCCTTTCCCCTTCTGATGACCAGGTGGCGAATCGCATCTCTGCATGTCTGGCAGACATATCAGTGTGGATGACGGATCACCACCTCAAGCTGAACCTCGGCAAGATGGAGCTGCTCTTCCTCCCGGGGAAGGACTGCCCGTTCCATGATCTCGCCATCACGGTTGACAACTCCATTGTGTCCTCCTCCCAGAGCGCTAAGAACCTTGGTGTGATCCTGGACAACACCCTGTCGTTCTCAACCAACATCAAGGCGGTGGCCCGTTCCTGTAGGTTCATGCTCTACAACATCCGCAGAGTACGACCCTGCCTCACACAGGAAGCGGAGCAGGTCCTAATCCAGGCACTTGTCATCTCCCGTCTGGATTACTGTAACTCGCTGTTGGCTGGGCTCCCTGCCTGTGCCATTAAACCCCTTCAACTCATCCAGAACGCCGCAGCCCGTCTGGTGTTCAACCTTCCCAAGTTCTCTCACGTCACCTCGCTCCTCCGTTCTCTCCACTGGCTTCCAGTTGAAGCTCGCATCCGCTACAAGACCATGGTGCTTGCCTACGGAGCTGTGAGGGGAACGGCACCTCAGTACCTCCAGGCTCTGATCAGGTCCTACACCCAAACAAGGGCACTGCGTTCATCCACCTCTGGCCTGCTCGCCTCCCTACCACTGAGGAAGTACAGCTCCCGCTCAGCCCAGTCAAAGCTGTTCGCTGCTCTGGCCCCCCAATGGTGGAACAAACTCCCTCACGACGCCAGGACAGCGGAGTCAATCACCACCTTCCGGAGACACCTGAAACCCCACCTCTTTAAGGAATACCTAGGATAGGATAAGTATTCCCTCTCCCCCCCCCCTTTAAGATTTAGATGCACTATTGTAAAGTGACTGTTCCACTGGATGTCATAAGGTGAATGCACCAATTTGTAAGTCGCTCTGGATAAGAGCGTCTGCTAAATGACTTAAATGTAAATGTTAAATGTAAAACAGACTAAAACAGACTATAACAGATTATAACAGACTATAACAGACTAAAACAGATTATAACAGACTATAGCATACTATAGCAGTCTATATCAGACTATAGCAGATTATAACAGACCATAGCAGACCATAGCAGACTATAGCAGGCTATAGCAGTCTATAACAGACTATAACAGACTATAACAGACTACTCTCTTTTAAGACTATAAGTAAAAGTTCTGGATTTATTCCTACCTCTGCTTGCTGTGTTTCCCTGTGCCTGGGTTCGAGTTCGTACAAGCATTTCTGTCACAGTACTTCCTGTTTGAGTTTATGCATATAGGAAGGGAGGAGCAAAAAGGAGTTGTGATCTGATTTACCGAAGGGAGGGCGGGGGGGAGGGCCTTGTAGGCATCCCCGAAGGGGGAGTACATAACTTTTGTAGCGTTTTCCTCAAGTTTGCTTTGTTAAAATCCCCAGCTACAATAAATGCGGCCTCAGGATATGTGGTTTTCAGTTTGCATAAAATCCAGTGTAGTTCCTTGAAGGCCGTTGTGGTATCAGCTTGAGGGGGAATATACACGGCTGTGACTATAACCAAAGATAATTATCTTGAGAGGTAAAACGGTTGGCATTTGATTGTGAGGCATTCTAGGTCAGTTGAACAAAAGGACTTGACTTCCTGTACATTATCACAATCACACCATGAGTAATTAATCATGAAACATACACCACTGCCTTTCTTCTTCCCAGAGAGTTCTTTATTCCTGTCTGAGCGATGTACTGAGAACCCAGCAGGCTGTATAGACAGGGACAGTATATCACGGAGAGAGCCGTGATTCTGTGAAACAGAGTATGTTACGGTCCTTGTTGTCTCTCTGGAAGGAGATCCTCGCCCTGAGCTCGTCTACTTTATTCTCCAGAGACTGAACATTAGCGAGTAATATACTCGGAAGCGGTGGATGGAGGTCACGCCTCCTGAGTTGGACTAGAAGTCCACTTTGAATACTTGGATTAGCCTCTGGGGTAAGTTTAATTGCCCTGGGGGGTACAAACAAAGGATCCAATTCAGGAAAGTCCTATTCCTGGTCGTAATGCTGGTGAGTTACCGTCACTCTGATATCCAAAAGTTATTTCTGGCTGTAAAAAACAAAATACTGCAAAGTTGCTGAGGAGCTAGAAGCAGAGCTGCCATGTGTGTCGGCCCCATAGGTTTAACCAATGCTGTGGTGTACCAATATACTAACCCCCCCCCCTCAAATACCAATGTTGTGGTGTACCAATATACTAACCCCCCCCTTAAATACCAATGTTGTGGTGTGCCAATATACTAACCCCCTCAAATACCAATGTTGTGGTGTACCAATATACTAACCCCCCTTAAATACCAATGTTGTGGTGTGCCAATATACTAACCCCCCTCAAATACCAATATTGTGGTGTACCAATATACTAACCCCCCTCAAATACCAATGCTGTGGTGTACCAATATACTAACCCCCTTAAATACCAATGTTGTGGTGTACCAATATACTAACCCCCTTAAATACCAAGGTTGTGGTGTACCAATATACTAACCCCCCTCAAATACCAATGTTGTGGTGTACCAATATACTAACCCCCCTTAAATACCAATGTTGTGGTGTGCCAATATACTACCCCCTCAAATACTAATGTTGTGGTGTGTCAATATACTAACCCCCCTCAAATACCAATGTTGTGGTGTGTCAATATACTAACCCCCCCCTCAAATACCAATGTTGTGGTTTGTCAATATACTAACCCCCCTCAAATACCAATGTTGTGGTGTGCCAATATACTAACCCCCCTCAAATACCAATGTTGTGGTGTACCAATATACTAACCCCCCCAAATACCAATGTTGTGGTGTACCAATATACTAACCCCCTCAAATACCAATGTTGTGGTGTGCCAATATACTAACCCCCCTCAAATACCAATGTTGTGGTGTGCCAATATACTAACCCCCCTCAAATACCAATGTTGTGGTGTGCCAATATACTAACCCCCCTCAAATACCAATGTTGTGGTGTGCCAATATACTAACCCCCCTTAAATACCAATGTTGTGGTGTACCAATATACTAACCCCCCTCAAATACCAATGTTGTGGTGTACCAATATACTAACCCCCCTTAAATACCAATGTTGTGGTGTGCCAATATACTACCCCCTCAAATACTAATGTTGTGGTGTGTCAATATACTAACCCCCCTCAAATACCAATGTTGTGGTGTGTCAATATACTAACCCCCCTCAAATACCAATGTTGTGGTGTGTCAATATACTAAACCCCCACCCTCAAATACCAATGTTGTGGTGTGCCAATATACTAACCCCCCTCAAATACCAATGTTGTGGTGTGTCAATATACTAACCCCCCTCAAATACCAATGTTGTGGTGTGCCAATATACTAACCCCCCTCAAATACCAATGTTGTGGTGTGCCAATATACTAACCCCCCTCAAATACCAATGTTGTGGTGTGCCAATATACTAACCCCCCTCAAATACCAATGTTGTGGTGTGTCAATATACTAACCCCCTCAAATACCAATGCTGTGGTGTGTCAATATACTAACCCCCTCAAATACCAATGCTGTGGTGTGTCAATATACTAACCTCCCCTCAAATACCAATGTTGTGGTGTGTCAATATACTAACCCCCTCAAATACCAATGCTGTGGTGTGCCAATATACTAACCCCCCGCAAATACCAATGTTGTGGTGTGTCAATATACTAACCCCCTCAAATACCAATGTTGTGTGTGTGTCAATATACTAACCCCCCTCAAATACCAATGTTGTGGTGTGTCAATATACTAACCCCCCTCAAATACCAATGTTGTGGTGTGTCAATATACTAACCCCCTCAAATACCAATGTTGTGGTGTGTCAATATACTAACCCCCCCCCCCTCAAATACCAATGTTGTGGTGTGCCAATATACTAACACCCCCCCCTCAAATACCAATGCTGTGGTGTGCCAATATACTAACCCCCCTCAAATACCAATGCTGTGGTGTGCCAATATACTAACCCCCTCAAATACCAATGCTGTGGTGTACCAATATACTAACCCCCTCAAATACCAATGTTGTGGTGTGTCAATTGTAAAGTGACTGTTCCACTGGATGTCATAAGGTGAATGCACCAATTTGTAAGTCGCTCTGGATAAGAGCGTCTGCTAAATGACTTAAATGTAAATGTAATGTAAATGTGTGTCAATATACTAACCCCCCTCAAATGCCAATGTAGTTGTGTGTCAATATACTAACCCTCCCCTCAAATACCAATGTTGTGGTGTGCCAATATACTACCCCCCCTCAAATACCAATGCTGTGGTGTGCCAATATACTAACCCCCCCTCAAATACCAATGTTGTGGTGTGTCAATATACTAACCCCCCCTCAAATACCAATGTTGTGGTGTGAAACTACACTGAAATAAGGAAATACGGGTTTTTGTTTTCCCACTTATGTTTTGAGGTTGGCCTTTCAGCATGTATAGCACATTAGCACGTTAGCACATATAGCACGCATAGCACGTTAGCATGTATAGCACGTATAGCACATTAGCACGTATAGCACGTATAGTACATTAGCACATATAGCATGTTAGCACATAGGGCGCACCGATTGCTGTCACCTCGTTAGCCAGCATGTGTTACACCTGTGCTGGCTTGTCCATCTCGTTAGTGGTGGCCCAGGTGCTATTTAAGAGTGGCTGGCCCAGTGTTCCAGCTGTCTTGAGAGATGTGGAGGGTCAACACATTTAGTTGGTGCTCCCTATTTGATTTTGAGAAAACAGTCCTTTGTCTGGTCTTCCTGTTTTTGTTTTGTAAAATGTTTTATTTGTTTATTGTCTTTAGGTTTGGTGTGTTTTTGTTGTTGTGTGTATTGGATGCCTGTGCTTGGGCACATTTAGTGGGTCTCATGGTGGAGGATTTTTTAGGACCCAGATGTTGTTACTAGTCAACTTTCAGTGGACACCCCTATGAGTGTCTTTCAGAACCCCTCCTAAAACCACACCTGTTTAGTTTTGGTTGTTGTCAGTGACTCTTTGTTAGTTCCCCTTCTGTTTGAGTGACATTTTCACTTTTCTTGCTGGGGAATGTAACACCCCTTAAAATACCAATGTTGTCTTGTGCCACTATTGCACCGGTTTGCAACTACTGAAATGGTTTGCAACTACTGAAATGGTTTGCAACTACTGAAATGGTTTGCAACTACTGAAATGGTTTGCAACTACTGAAATGGTGTGCAACTACTGAAATGGTGTGCAATTACTGAAATGGTTTGCAACTACTGAAATGGTTTGCAACTACTGAATTGGTTTGCAACTACTGAAATGGTTTGCAACTACTGAAATGGTTTGCAACTACTGAATTGGTTTGCAACTACTAAAATGGTTTGCAACTACTGAAATGGTTTGCAACTACTGAAATGGTTTGCAACTACTGAAATGGTTTGCAACTACTGAATTGGTTTGCAACTACTGAAATGGTTTGCAACTACTGAAATGGTTTGCAACTACTGAAATGGTTTGCAACTACTGAAATGGTTTGCAACTACTGAAATGGTGTGCAACTACTGAAATGGTTTGCAACTACTGTTTGCAATAGGCATGCTGACCGCAGAAATGTCCACCAGAGCTTTTTCCAGATAATTTAATGTTAATTTCTAAGCCGCCTCCAATGTCGTTTTAGAGAATTTGGCAGTACATCCAACCGGACTCACAACCACATGTGAATTGTAACTCAGTAAAATAGTTGAAATTATTGCATGTTGTTTTTATATTTTTTGTTCAGTATAAATGACTCCCTCTCTCTGTCTAATGTAGATTGAATGGAATTGGAGGGCTGAGTAATTGCAGATAGGGTGGAGAAAGCGATGGACATAGTTAATGAAGTCAAATGCTTTAGCTACACAAATTGTTGCATATTTAAATCAGTTACGGGGCAACTAAAAGTTTAAATCAATTCAAGAATGGGTCTGATTCAATCAAATTTGCTTTGGCAAGGTGTTTTATGCATTCACACATGCACGGATGAAAGCACGCTATAACCTTCCTCTGCTTATATTGAAAACATAACTTCCATAACTCAGAAAACACGAGAAATGAGACCTCCATTAAAATAACAAATGTTACCAATGATATTTGAATTGTATTATAATATGTTTTATTAGATAAATAGAACAGTCTGTCAAATGTTTCTGGAGTCGGGTTTGAAATTCCCAGGTCTTCTGAAGATCCCCGGTCGCCGGGTTCCAAACAGGAAGATCCCCGGTCGGCGGGTTCCCAACAGGAAGATCCCCGGTCGCCGGGTTCCCAACAGGAAGATCCCCGGTCGCCGGGTTCCCAACAGGAAGATCCCCGGTCGGCGGGATCCCAACAGGAAGATCCCCGGTCGCCGGGTTCCCAACAGGAAGATCCCCGGTCGCCGGGTTCCCAACAGGAAGATCCCCGGTCGGCGGGTTCCCAACAGGAAGATCCTTCCTGATACCGGGAATCTTCCAACTGGGATTTCTGAAAACACCTGGACATTTTGGGGAAATTTACTGCAAATTTTGTAACTCTATTCTGTACTAAAGAAAACAAAAGTAAAAATGTCTATACAGTAATAATAATGAGATTGGTAATATGAGAATATCCATAAGAATTCATCTCCTTTTATTTTACATCACCACCTCTACATTTCGGTGTAATTGTGCTTTGATAGAACAACTAGAACACAGGTACAGAACATTTCAAAACCCTCACAGAATTACAAGACTGAAATGAACAGATTTCTCAAACTCCCCTCACACCTCGATGTCAAACTACCACACACCCCTATGTCAAACTACCACACACCCCTATGTCAAACTACCACACACCCCTATGTCAAACTACCCTCACACCCCTATGTCAGTCAAACTACCACACACCCCTATGTCAGTCAAACTACCCACACACCCCTATGTCAGTCAAACTACCACACACCCCTATGTCAGTCAAACTACCACACACCCCTATGTCAAACTACACACACACCCCTATGTCAGTCAAACTACCACACCCCTATGTCAAACTACACACACACCCCTATGTCAGTCAAACTACCCACACACCCCTATGTCAGTCAAACTACCACACACCCCTATGTCAGTCAAACTACCACACACCCCTATGTCAAACTACCCACACACCCCTATGTCAAACTACACACACACCCCTATGTCAGTCAAACTACCACACACCCCTATGTCAGTCAAACTACCACACACCCCTATGTCAGTCAAACTACCCACCCACCCCTATGTCAAACTACCCACACACCCCTATGTCAGTCAAACTACCACACACCCCTATGTCAAACTACACACACACCCCTATGTCAGTCAAACTACCACACACCCCTATGTCAGTCAAACTACCACACACCCCTATGTCAAACTACACACACACCCCTATGTCAGTCAAACTACCCACACTCCCCTATGTCAGTCAAACTACCACACACCCCTATGTCAAACTACACACACACCCCTATGTCAGTCAAACTACCCACACACCCTTATGTCAAACTACCCACACACCCCTATGTCAAACTACCCACACACCCCTATGTTAGTCAAACTACCACACACCCCTATGTCAGTCAAACTACCACACACCCCTATGTCAAACTACCCACACACCCCTATGTCAGTCAAACTACCCACACACCCCTATGTCAAACTACCCACACACCCCTATGTCAGTCAAACTACCACACACCCCTATGTCAAACTACCACACACTCCTATGTCAAACTACACACACACCCCTATGTCAGTCAAACTACCACACACCCCTATGTCAAACTACCCACACACCCCTATGTCAAACTACACATACACCCCTATGTCAGTCAAACTACCACACACCCCTATGTCAAACTACCACACACCCCTATGTCAAACTACCACACACCCCTATGTCAAACTACCACACACCCCTATGTCAAACTACACACACACCCCTATGTCAGTCAAACTACCACACACCCCTATGTCAAACTACCACACACCCCTATGTCAGTCAAACTACCACACACCCCTATGTCAAACTACCACACACCCCTATGTCAAACTACCACACACCCCTATGTCAGTCAAACTACCCACACACCCCTATGTCAGTCAAACTACCACACACCCCTATGTCAAACTACACACACACCCATATGTCAGTCAAACTACTACACACCCCTATGTCAAACTACCACACACCCCTATGTCAAACTACCCACACACCCCTGTCAAACTACCACACTCCCCTATGTCAGTCAAACTACCACACACCCCTATGTCAAACTACCCACCCACCCCTATGTCAAACTACACACACACCCCTATGTCAGTCAAACTACCACACACCCCTATGTCAAACTACACACACCCCTATGTCAGTCAAACTACCACACACCCCTATGTCAAACTACCCACACACCCCTATGTCAAACTACACACACACCCCTATGTCAGTCAAACTACCACACACCCCTATGTCAAACTACCCACACACCCCTATGTCAAACTACACACACACCCCTATGTCAAACTACACACACACCCCTATGTCAAACTACCCACACACCCCTATGTCAAACTACCCACACACCCCTATGTCAGTCAAACTACCACACACCCCTATGTCAGTCAAACTACCACACACCCCTATGTCAGTCAAACTACCACACACCCCTATGTCAAACTACCCACACACCCCTATGTCAAACTACCCACAGACCCCTACTTTATGTCAGGAATATGGTACATGAATTGGCTGATCACTTCTCATAACTCATTATTTTTAATTCAAAATATGAATTGAATAATAATAATAAGTTGTTGTTATTTTGATGATTATTGATCTAAATCCATATATCTATCTGTAGCCCCTATCTATCTGTAGCCCCTATCTACCTGTAGCCCCTATCTACCTGTAGCCCCTATCTACCTGTAGCCCCTATCTATCTGTAGCCCCTATCTATCTGTAGCCCCTATCTACCTGTAGCCCCTATCTACCTGTAGCCCCTATCTATCTGTAGCCCCTATCTACCTGTAGCCCCTATCTATCTGTAGCCCCTATCTACCTGTAGCCCCTATCTATCTGTAGCCCCTATCTACCTGTAGCCCCTATCTACCTGTAGCCCCTATCTATCTGTAGCCCCTATCTACCTGTAGCCCCTATCTACCTGTAGCCCCTATCTACCTGTAGCCCCTATCACTACTCCCATTGTGTTGAACAGAGGAGTGGATAGCTGTACCAATGTCAAACCTCTATTAAGCCAGGTGACCAAGTGATCAGGTGACCAGGTGATCAGGTGACCAGGTGACCAGGTGACCAGGTGATCAGGTGACCAGGTGATCAGGTGACCAGGTGGAATTGTCTCTATACAAGTACGTACAGGCATAGTTGCTAGGGCATGAATTGGGATTATGGGATAGTGCACACATTCAACATGAATAAAAAATCAAATGAAAGTGTATTGATGGGATGAGGTACAGCTAGTTAGTGGATCCAACCAGGGTGGTCACACAAACCAACACAATTCATTACACACACACACACACACACACACACACACACACACACACACACACACACACACACACACACACACACACACACACACACACACACACACACACACACACACACACACACACACACACACACACACACACACACACACACACACACAATGAATATGAGGGGAGCATTATATTCCTTTACTTGTATCATTGAGGCAAACTTGGCAAATAATTATAAAATAAATAAACTAAACTAAATACAAAATGTAATACATGCAGAGGACGATATACAAGCATGCGGTTAAAAGATAAAACCTGAAAAGTTTACCATATGTTTTTTCTTCTTCTCTAAACGGTAGATCTCTCTACCGTTCTCTCCCGCTGAATGTTTTCACTACTCATCTTGGTTGTAGTTGATTTAAACCGTTGTAGACATAGCTACATTCAAGATGAGATACAGCAACACTGGATCTGAGGAGCAGCATTTACACTGCTACATTTACACTGGAGTTCAGTGAAGCATTACATTTCTCTACTGACCAGGATTGGGGTCAATGCCATTTCAATTCGGTCAATTCAGGAAGTTAAAAAGGCTACATTTAAATGGAATTGATCCCAACCATACTACTATCCTAATAGGATACTCAGTGACAGCTGAGTGTTGCTGATACCGTATACAGTAAAGGCATGGGGCTCTGTTGATGTTGTCTCTGTACAGTAGTTGGTTACATTTCCCATATCTGTCTGTTTTAGAGTGAGAGGACCATATTTGCAGTGTGTTCTTGAAGAGTAGAGTCTTTGCTTCCTGGTTCTATTCCAAACATAGACAATAGAACATTCAGGATTTACTTCTAGGATTCCAAATTCCCCAAAATGTTCCAGAACAAACTTTGACAGATATTTATGTTTGGAATATAGTCTTTATCTTCTCTACTTCTTGTCATTGTTGATATTTTCCCCCTCCTCTCAGATAGTAAGAAACGTTTCCATATTGACAATCCGTTTTTCATTTCAATCCCTTATATAGAGTGTTCACGTCAGATATTCTTGTTGTATAGTTGACTTTGGTTGCATACTGCCAGGTTCTTCCTCCTTCTTCCTCCTGCCCTGATTGGCTCAGGTACTTGGCTCAGCACGTGAAGTCTTCGACGTTGCCCTGCGCTGGATGGTGAGGTAGCATGTTGGCAGGATACGTACCCGGTGTATGCAGGTTCTCACAGGGCGCCTGAGTGAAGAGAGGAGAGAGAGGAGGGAGAGAGGGATAGAGGAGGGAGAGAGAGGGGAGAGAGGAGGGAGGGAGGGATAGAGGAGGGAGAGAGAGGAGGGAGAGAGGAGGGAGAGAGGGATAGAGGAGGGAGAGAGAGGGGGGAGAGAGGGATAGAGGAGGGTGAGAGGGATAGAGGAGGGAGAGAGAGGGGGAGAGAGGGATAGAGGAGGGAGAGAGGGATAGAGGAGGGGGAGAGAGGGAGGAGGGAGGGAGAGAGGGGGAGAGGGGGAGAGAGGATAAGAGGAGGGAGAGAGAGGGGGAGAGAGTGATAGAGGAGGGAGATAGAGGGGGAGTGAGGGATAGAGGAGGGAGAGAGGGATAGAGGAGGGAGAGGGAGGAGGGAGAGAGAGGAGCGAGAGGGGGAGAGAGGGAGAGAGGAGGGAGAGAGGGATAGAGGAGGGAGAGAGGGATAGAGGAGGGAGAGAGGAGAGAGAGTGGGAGAGAGGAGCGAGAGGGGGGAGAGAGAGGAGGGAGAGAGAGGAGGGAGAGAGAGGAGGGAGAGATAGGAGGGAGAGAGAGGAGGGAGAGAGAGGAGGGAGAGAGAGGAGGGAGAGAGAGGAGGGAGAGAGGAGGGAGAGAGGAGCGAGCGAGAGGAGGGAGAGAGAGGAGGGAGAGAGGAGCGAGCGAGAGGAGGGAGAGAGAGGAGGGAGAGAGAGGAGGGAGAGAGGAGCGAGCGAGAGGAGGGAGAGAGAGGAGGGAGAGAGAGGAGGGAGAGAGGAGCGAGCGAGAGGAGGGAGAGAGAGGAGGGAGAGAGAGGAGCGAGCGAGAGGAGGGAGAGAGAGGAGGGAGAGAGGAGCGAGCGAGAGGAGGGAGAGAGGAGCGAGCGAGAGGAGGGAGAGGAGGGAGAGAGAGGAGGGAGAGAGAGGAGGGAGAGAGGAGCGAGCGAGAGGAGGAAGCACAGTGGGAATGAAACCAAAGAGAAAATAGTCTACAAAATCACCCTATTAATTTTATAGTGCACTACTTGGTCAATGTTTTTTATTTTTTTTTATTTTATTTTTTATTTGACCCCTTTTTCTCCCCAATTTCGTGGTATCCAATTGTTTTTAGTACCTACAATCTTGTCTCATCGCTACAACTCCCGTACGGGCTCGGGAGAGGCGAAGGTCGAAAGCCATGCGTCCTCCGAATACACAACCCAACCAGCCACTGCTTCTTAACACAGCGCGCATCCAACCCGGAAGCCAGCCGCACCAATGTGTCGGAGGAAACACCGTGCACCTGGCAACCTTGGTTAGCGCGCACTGTGCCCGGCCCGCCACAGGAGTCGCTGGTGCGCGATGAGACAAGGATATCCCTACTGGACAAGCCCTCCCTAACCCGGACGATGCTAGGCCAATAGTGCGTCGCCCCACGGACCTCCCGGTCGCGGCCGGTTACGACAGAGCCTGGGCGTGAACCCAGGGTCTCTGGTGGCACAGCTGGCGCTGTACTGCAGCTGCACCGCCCGGGAGGCTACTTGGTCAATGTTTTGGGGGCAGGAAGAAGAAAGAGGAGAGAGAGAGTGATGCAATGAAGAGACGTACAGGCTGGACTGGAGAACTCTAAGCAGCAAACACACTCTCTCTCTCTCTCTCTCTCTCTCTCTCTCTCTCTCTCTCTCTCTCTCTCTCTCTCTCTCTCTCTCTCTCTCTCTCTCTCTCTCTCTCTCTCTCTCTCTCTCTCTCTCTCTCTCTCTCTCTCTCTCTCTCTGAAAATACTTAGCCTACTGACATGGCGTTTGACGTCATCCAGACTCAGCACTGCTCCCCGGTTATTGTTGTTGTTGTGTTTGTGTTTCTTAGTCGAGCATCGACACAGCTTGTACTTGATCACCTGCAAACAAGCAAACATAGTTGCTGGACTTTGAAGCAGTGCCACAGAGGACCACACGTTTGGAATGCAGCCAACTAACTGATAAAAAAAAAAATCCTATGCTAGATTTCAAGTTGAGACCAATCGAGGGCCTGGGACTTTAACGTTCTATCTGCAAAAAACAGGATTCTGGGATAATTGTCTTTAAAGTTCCCGAAACCTCATTGGTTTGAATGGTGTCAGCATTCAATCTTGTATTCTTTTGAACTTAACAACAAGAATTAGGGGCTATTTATTTACTATATCGGTAGAGAACATTGAACAAAAATGTAAATGGAACATTTTAGTCCCAAGTTCTCGTAATGACTATTGTAATAAGAAAGTTCTATAATTCAAAGTAGACTGATGGTACACTTTATAAATGATTACCAGTAATGTGTAAAGTAATAGGATGAGCTACAGATCCCAGTTTATTCTAAATGAAAACTGTTTTTTAAATTGAAACATTTTATATAATTAATCATGAGGACATGAACAAACTGTAAACAGAAAGAGCAAATCTGGAAACAAATTCTTGCACAACAGGCAGCTAGCTATTCTACACACGGAGGTTGTTACTCTGATACAAATCAACAGGAAGAGAAGCATCCTAACTGAATTCCAAATCAAATATGGCTAAAATGTTTAATGTATTCAACAGTGGTGCAACAGTGCATGTGCCCGAGAGATGAGCTGCTTTTCAGACACCTGGAAATTAATGATCTGCAAGCTAAATTTGACGTTGGCTGGATAGTTTAAAAAAAGGATACAGGTAGTTTTATATAACGTAGTTTCCACTTTCCTAGGGTTTTGTGTCCGCCAAACTGTTTTTTAAAAACCAGTTTGCTGGTTATTAAGCAACATCCAGAATAACTTGGTTAGCATTTTTGGAGAATGCAGCTATGCTAGTGGAAATGGATTGTTTCCGTGTGGCTGGTTAGTTGTAAAGGCCTGTGGCTGTCCACCACTCACTAGACATATTACACTGAGGAAATCATGTGAAGGATATTTATATACAGTGACTCGAACAATAATCTGGGGGTGAACTTTCTCTCGGGAGCCTAGATGCATGCAACAAAAAACAAGACTTAAGCAAAGAACTCAGTTTGTCTTCAGGGAACTTTCCGGATTCGAGAATGAAGAAAGATCTGACAAGAAATGATGCATGCAAGAAACATAGACGGAATGAAGGATGGTGAGGATACTGGCTCACCTCATATAGGTAGTTAAAGAGCTCCAGGATGGTGAGGATACTGGCTCACCTCATATAGGTAGTCAAAGAGCTCCAGGATGGTGAGGATACTGGCTCACCTCATATAGGTAGTCAAAGAGCTCCAGGATGGTGAGGATACTGGCTCACCTCATATAGGTAGTTAAAGAGCTCCAGGATGGTGAGGATACTGGCTCACCTCATATAGGTAGTCAAAGAGCTCCAGGATGGTGAGGATACTGGCTCACCTCATATAGGTAGTTAAAGAGCTCCAGGATGGTGAGGATACTGGCTCACCTCATATAGGTAGTTAAAGAGCTCCAGGATGGTGAGGATACTGGCTCACCTCATATAGGTAGTTAAAGAGCTCCAGGATGGTGAGGATACTGGCTCACCTCATATAGGTAGTCAAAGAGCTCCAGGATGGTGAGGATACTGGCTCACCTCATATAGGTAGTCAAAGAGCTCCAGGATGGTGAGGATACTGGCTCACCTCATATAGGTAGTTAAAGAGCTCCAGGATGGTGAGGATACTGGCTCACCTCATATAGGTAGTCAAAGAGCTCCAGGATGGTGAGGATACTGGCTCACCTCATATAGGTAGTCAAAGAGCTCCAGGATGGTGAGGATACCTGCTCACCTCATATAGGTAGTCAAAGAGCTCCAGGATGGTGAGGATACTGGCTCACCTCATATAGGTAGTTAAAGAGCTCCAGGATGGTGAGGATACTGGCTCACCTCATATAGGTAGTTAAAGAGCTCCAGGATGGTGAGGATACTGGCTCACCTCATATAGGTAGTCAAAGAGCTCCAGGATGGTGAGGATACTGGCTCACCTTATATAGGTAGTCAAAGAGCTCCAGGATGGTGAGGATACTGGCTCACCTCATATAGGTAGTTAAAGAGCTCCAGGATGGTGAGGATACTGGCTCACCTCATATAGGTAGTCAAAGAGCTCCAGGATGGTGAGGATACTGGCTCACCTCATATAGGTAGTCAAAGAGCTCCAGGATGGTGAGGATACTGGCTCACCTCATATAGGTAGTCAAAGAGCTCCAAGATGGTGAGGATACTGGCTCACCTCATATAGGTAATCAAAGAGCTCCAGGATGGTGAGGATACTGGCTCACCTCATATAGGTAGTCAAAGAGCTCCAGGATGGTGAGGATACTGGCTCACCTCATATAGGTAGTCAAAGAGCTCCAGGATGGTGAGGATACTGGCTCACCTCATATAGGTAGTTAAAGAGCTCCAGGATGGTGAGGATACTGGCTCACCTCATATAGGTAGTCAAAGAGCTCCAGGATGGTGAGGATACTGGCTCACCTCATATAGGTAGTCAAAGAGCTCCAGGATGGTGAGGATACTGGCTCACCTCATATAGGTAGTCAAAGAGCTCCAGGATGGTGAGGATACTGGCTCACCTCATATAGGTAGTTAAAGAGCTCCAGGATGGTGAGGATACTGGCTCACCTCATATAGGTAGTTAAAGAGCTCCAGGATGGTGAGGATACTGGCTCACCTCATATAGGTAGTCAAAGAGCTCCAGGATGGTGAGGATACTGGCTCACCTTATATAGGTAGTCAAAGAGCTCCAGGATGGTGAGGATACTGGCTCACCTCATATAGGTAGTTAAAGAGCTCCAGGATGGTGAGGATACTGGCTCACCTCATATAGGTAGTCAAAGAGCTCCAGGATGGTGAGGATACTGGCTCACCTCATATAGGTAGTCAAAGAGCTCCAGGATGGTGAGGATACTGGCTCACCTCATATAGGTAGTCAAAGAGCTCCAAGATGGTGAGGATACTGGCTCACCTCATATAGGTAATCAAAGAGCTCCAGGATGGTGAGGATACTGGCTCACCTCATATAGGTAGTCAAAGAGCTCCAGGATGGTGAGGATACTGGCTCACCTCATATAGGTAGTCAAAGAGCTCCAGGATGGTGAGGATACTGGCTCACCTCATATAGGTAGTCAAAGAGCTCCAGGATGGTGAGGATACTGGCTCACCTCATATAGGTAGTCAAAGAGCTCCAGGATGGTGAGGATACTGGCTCACCTCATATAGGTAGTCAAAGAGCTCCAGGATGGTGAGGATACTGGCTCACCTCATATAGGTGGTCAAAGAGCTCCAGTATGGTGAGGATACTGGCTCACCTCATATAGGTAGTCAAAGAGCTCCAGGATGGTGAGGATACTGGCTCACCTCATATAGGTA
>NC_060190.1:75391365-75413865 GCF_021184085.1 Oncorhynchus gorbuscha | reverse complement strand
TAGCTGTGTCCTATGAATGGTTATGTAGCTGTGTCCTATGAATGGTTATATAGCTGTGTCCTATGAATGGTTATGTAGCTGTGTACTATGTAGGGTTGCACATTTTGGGGAATATTCAGAGGTGAAAACTTTCCATGGGAATATATGGGAATATATGGGAATTAACGGAAATATATGCAAATTAATATTAATACCATTTAAATGTAGATGTTTTTTTACATTGGATATATTTACCATATCGTATGGAGACCAAAACATAAACCTTTTACCTCAACATAAGTAGCCATAATTGCAAATGATTAAATCCTTCCAATAGAAAAAAATAAATTGTTACGAATTGAACTTTAATTAAATGAGTTGACTCTTCACATGGGATGATTTCACTGAACATCAAAAGAAAGGGAATATTGAATTGATCCCCAATGATCCATCACATCTCCAAAAAACGTTTTCAACATTCATCTGTAAAAACTAGAAACTAAAGCTTTGGTTGTCTTCCTCTCAGGCCTCCATGTCTTCTCCCTGGAACTCCTCAATGTTGAACAACAGGCCTCATCTTCACTGTCACTTTCCAACCTTGTTGAGGTCGGCTTGTTGTCAGGCTCAAAAAGCCTCAAATTTGCCTGGATGGCCACCAATTTTTCAACCCTTGTATTGGTCAGCTTGTTGTGTGTTTTGATGTGTTTGTTCCCAAACAAGGACCAGTTGCGCTCTGAGGCGACTGATGTTGGTGGGATCTGGAGGATGATGGAGGCAACAGGGGAAAGAGCCTCAGATCCACAAAGTCCCTTCCACCAGGTGGCTGATGAGATATGTTGGCACGACTGCCATATTGCATCTCCATCCCAAAGCCCTTGCTTGGAAGTGTACTTCGCCAGACTGCCAAGAACCTTGCCCTCATCCAGGCCAAGATGGCGAGACACAATAGTGATGACACCATAGGCCTAGTTGATCTCTGCACCAGACAGGATGCTCTTGCCAGCATACTTGGGGTCCAACATGTACGCCGCGGCGTGTATGGGCTTCAGGAAGACGTCTTCACATGTTTTTTTATGTATGTCAGAACTGCAGTTTCCTCTGCTTGGAGCAACAGTGAAGTGGGCAGGGCAGTACAGATTTATTCTCTTACATCTGAAAACATAGTGTCAGGACCCGGTTACGAACCCGGGTCTCCGGAGTGAGAAACAGTCACTTAACCAACTGAGCCACGAATAGTCGGCAGAACCCAGAAGATGAGGCAGACACAGCAGTACTTGAGACGGTGTATTTAATGAAGTAAAAAGTGAAGTTCTTCAGGAAAACATGTAACTCCACAACCTCAAAAGGAATTCCACAAGAACAAAGGTAATCCTCCAAGACAAAAAGGTAAATCCACAAGGTGGAAGGTAAAGCACAAAAAGCCTCAAAAAATACTCAAAAACAAACAAACAAGAACAAAAAACAGAATTCCACAAGAGAGTCCACCGGGATCAACAAGGGTTCACAGAGTACTAGGGCTGGGTGCTAACATACAAACACAGAGCCAAGAACTGAGGAAAACAAAGGGTTTAAATACAATCAGGGGAAACGAGGCACAGGTGCAAATAATAATGGGGATCCACGGAAAACAAAAGGTCAAAAGGCACAATGGGGGCATCTAGTGACCAAAAACCGGAACAACCCTGGCCAAATCCTGACACAGAGTCTGAACATCAGACAGGATGGCATTGTCTCCCTCAATCTTTCCAATGGCTACTGCTTACCACTCTCTCCCAAAATACATCATCCAGGAGGACCCTCTTGATGGGGCTGTTGTCACGTTCTGACCTTAGTTCCTTTTTTATGTCTCTATTTTAGGTTGGTCAGGGTGTGAGTTGGGGTGGGCATTCTATGTTTTGTTCTTGTGGTTATATTTCTATGTGTTTGGCCTGGTATGGTTCCCAATCAGAGGCAGCTGTCAATCGTTGTCTCTGATTGAGATCCATATTTAGGTAGCCTGTTTTCCCACTTTTGTTTGTGGGTGGATATTTTCCGTTTCAGTGTTTTCACCATACGGGACTGTTTCGTGTTTCCTTTATTCTCTTGTTCGTTTGTATTTCAGGGTTCAGTTTATTAAAGTTATCATGGACACATTTTGCATTTTGGTCTACTCCTTCTTCCACCAACGAAAATCGTTACAGAACCACCCACCAAAAGAGGACCACGCAGCGTGAGAAGGAGGAGAGGAGCTATCTGGAGGAATGGGCATGGGAGGAGATTTGGGGGAGGCACACGGGGAGTATGGCTAAGTCAGGTAGGAGACCTGAGCCAACTCCCCTTGCTTACCGTGGCGAGAGGTTGACCGGGCAGGCACCGTGTTATGCGGTGAGGCGCACGGTGTCCCCAGTGTGCACGCATAGCCCGGTGCGCTACATCGCAGCTCCTCGTATCGGTCGGGCTAGAGTGGGCATCGAGCCAGGTGCTATGAAGCCGGCTCAGCGCATCTGGTCTCCAGTGCGTCTCCTTGGCCCAGGGTATATGGCACCAGCCCTACGCATGATGTTCCCGGTTCGACAGCACAGCCCAGTGCGGTCTGTTCCACCCCGCCGCACTTGCCGGGCTACAGGGAGTATCCAGCCAGGTAGGGTTGTGCAGGCTCGGTGCTCGAGACCTCCAGTGCGCCTCCACGGTCCGGTCCATCCGGTGCCTCCTCCACGCACCAGGTCTCCTGTGGCAGCCCCACGCACCAGGCTGTCTCTCCGTCTCCTCCCTCCAGATGCCCACCCAGACCCTCCCCTATGGGTTTAGATTTTGCTGCCGGAGTCTGCACCTTTGGGGGGGGGCAGGAGGTGATGGGGCTGTTGCCTGACCTTAGGTCTCTATTTTAGGTTGGTGAGGGCGTTTCAGTGTTTTCACCACACGGGACTGTTTCAGTTTTCCTTTATTCTCTTGTTCGTTTGTATTCAGGGTTCAGTTTATTAAAGTTATCATGGACACGTACCACGCTGCGTTTTGGTCTACTCCTTCTTCCACCAATGGAAATCGTTACAGCTGTGTATATCGACAGACTGTGATATGGCCATTTCTTGGAGAGAGTCCTTCCCCTCCAGGAGACTGTCAAACATGATGACAACACCACCCCAACGGGTGTTGCTAAGCAGCTTCAATGTAGTGCTCTTACTCTTCTCATTGCTTGGTGAGGTAGATTGCTGCTATAACTTGAGGACCCTTCACATACCTAACCATTTCCTTGGCTCTCTTGAAGAGTGTATTCATTGTTTTCAGTGCCATGATGTCCATGAGGAGCAGATTCAATACATGAGCAGCACAGCCAATGGGTGTGATGTGAGGGTAGGACTCCTCCTGCTTTAGACCAAGCAGCCTTCATGTTCGCAGCATTGTCTCACCAGTGAATATACCTTCTGTGGTCCAAGGTCCTTGATGACTGCCTTCAGCTTAACTGCAATGTAGAGACCGGTGTGTCTGTTGTCCCTTGTGTCTGTGCACTTGTTGAATACTGGTTGAGGGGTGGAGACGATGTAGTTAATTTTTCCTTGCCCACGAACATTCGACCACCCATCAGGGATGATTGCAATACAGTCTGCTTTCTCTATGATTTGCTTGACCTTCACTTGAACTCTGTTGAACTCTGCATCCAGCAAATGAGAAGATAAAGCATGTCTGGTTGGAGAGGTGCATGCTGGGTGAAGAACATTCAGGCATCTCTTTCAATACACATTGCCTGTGAGCATCAGAGGTGAACCAGTTGCATACACAGCTTGAGCAAGACATTCATCAGCATTTCTCAGACTACGTTCCTCCATTGAGTCAAAAAACCTTCTGATTCTTGGAGGACCATGAGCTATTGCTATCGATAAGGTGTCTGATTCATCATTTTCACCTCGAATACAAGTATAGGGACTTTGTCAGAGGTTGTTTGTTGTGAGCGCCGAGGGAACTTTATGCACTTGGCCAGATGATTCTGCATCTTTGTTGCATTCTTTACATATGATTTGGAACCGTAAATGCAAATGTACAAAGCTTGTATGTATGGAAACAGGTGAATCAACACCCCTCAGTTAGCAGGCTCAACCAAGCTATAAAAAAACACATGGTAGCAACAATTGGTAACAAGTTAGAAATGATTTAAACACACTTTGCTGTAGGCTACTATTTACTAGTTAACAAAAAAAATCATGATTGTCATATACAATATATTCACCCCACCCAGTATTGTAATCAACCCTTACCAGAAAGCATGTATTCCTTGGCTCAGACAGTGTAATAGTGTGGGCTCAATAGCATCTCATTAGTGTGCAAGATCTTCAGAATCAGCTGCACATGTGATGGAATAATGAACTGTGCATGCAGAGGGGATAGTTAAACCAAAATATGCCACAAGACCCAGGCCTTATCTGTATCCCACAAAAAAGGTTCACTATTATAAGCTAACTTTTTTGATGAATTTAAACAAAATTCCTCAAAATCCCAGGTTTAACTTCCCATGGAAAATTACTGGAAAGTTTCCCACCCTCTGCACCACACACACACACACACACACACACACACACACACACACACACACACACACACACACACACACACACACACACACACACACACACACACACACACACACACACACACACACACACACACACACACACACACACACACACACACACACACACACACACACACACGCACACACACACACACTCTTTCTCTCTCTCTCTCTCTCTCTCTCTCTCTCTCTCTCTCTCTCTCTCTCTCTCTCTCTCTCTCTCTCTCCCAATACATATTTATTCATGCAAATTCATTCCAATCTGATCTGTCTCTAAACAGACGGGAGGATGAGAAGGATCCCTTTTCTATCCACTGAGAATTTAGATGATGTCGATGATGAATTTGTCTGAGGGAACGGAATAACTCTTTAACCTTTAAATAAGAAACATTTCATCTTAATCACGGTGACTATATCTAAAGTCTTCATGATTATCCATTAACCTTTCACAAGAAATCAATTTACAGAGATTCTTCATATTGTCTTTCCTTTAAACTTCCACACCGGACAGATGGATAAGGAGCAGACAGGTAAACTTCCACACCTGACAGACAGATAAGGAGCAGACAGGTTAACTTCCACACCTGACAGATAGATAAGGAGCAGACAGGTAAACTTTCACACCTGACAGATAGATAAGGAGCAGACAGGTAAACTTCCACACCTGACAGATAGATAAGGAGCAGACAGGTAAACTTTCACCTGACAGATAGATAAGGAGCAGACAGGTAAACTTTCACACCTGACAGATAGATAAGGAGCAGACAGGTAAACTTTCACACCTGACAGATAGATAAGGAGCAGACAGGTAAACTTTCACACCTGACAGATAGATAAGGAGCAGACAGGTAAACTTCCACACCTGACAGATGGATAAGGAGCAGACAGGTAAACTTTCACACCTGACAGATAGATAAGGAGCAGACAGGTAAACTTTCACACCTGACAGATAGATAAGGAGCAGACAGGTAAACTTTCACACCTGACAGATAGATAAGGAGCAGACAGGTAAACTTTCACACCTGACAGATAGATAAGGAGCAGACAGGTAAACTTTCACACCTGATGGATAGATAAGGAGCAGACAGGTAAACTTTCACACCTGACCTCAGGTAAACTTTCACACCTGACAGATAGATAGGAGCAGACAGGTAAACTTTCACACCTGACAGATAGATAAGGAGCAGACAGGTAAACTTTCACACCTGACAGATAGATAAGGAGCAGACAGGTAAACTTCCACACCTGACAGACAGATAAGGAGCAGACAGGTAAACTTCCACACCTGACAGACAGATAAGGAGCAGACAGGTAAACTTTCACACCTGACAGACAGATAAGGAGCAGACAGGTAAACTTTCACACCTGACAGATAGATAAGGAGCAGACAGGTAAACTTCCACACCTGACAGATAGATAAGGAGCAGACAGGTAAACTATCACACCTGACAGATCGATAAGGAGCAGACAGGTAAACTTACGCAATGTATTGCTCTGTCTTGTTGTACTTCTTGGCCAGGTACTTGGCTGAGGCCTTACTGGGAATCTTGACGAAGGACATCTCCTTTCCAAAGCGTGTCATGTTGCAGGGCGTCTCACACACACAGTAGTCATTATCCCTCTCCACCAGGAAGTCTAAGGACACAATAATTGAATAGAATAGCATAGAATAGAATAGAACAGAACAGAATAGCATAGAATAGAACAGAATAGAATAGCATAGAATAAAACAGAATAGCATAGAATAGAACAGAATAGAATAGCATAGAATAGAACAGAATAGCATAGAATAGAACAGAATAGCATAGAATAGAACATAATAGAACAGAATAGCATATAATAGAACAGAATAGCATAGAATAGAACATAATAGAACAGAATAGCATATAATAGAACAGAATAGAATAGCATAGAACAGAATAGAACAGAATAGAACAGAATAGCATAGAATAGAACAGAATAGCATAGAATAGAACAGAATAGAACAGAATAGCATAGAATAGAACAGAATAGAATAGCATAGAATAGAACAGAATAGCATAGAATAGAACAGAATAGAACAGAATAGCATAGAATAGAACAGAATAGAATAGCATAGAATAGAACATAACTATTGCCAGCAACTATTACCATCAAGTAGACCATTCTGAATGAGTGCCTAAACTTAATGTTTTAACCTTATCCAAAACCTTAACCCTGTGTGTCAAAAACACTTTGAAATTTCACTTTTGCAGCAAATCTGAAATACATGGATAAACTGTCATGTTTTGTCTTAGATTGTCTTGTCATTATGCTTTCCCTTCTGTTCGTTTCCCCCTGCTGGTCTTATTAGGTTCGTTCCCTTTTTCTATCCCTCTCTCTCCCCCTCCCTCTCTCTCCTCTCTCTATCGTTCCGTTCCTGCTCCCAGCTGTTCCTATTCCCCTAATCATCATTTAGTCTTCCCACACCTGTTCCTTATCTTTTCCCCTGATTAGAGTCCCTATTTCTTCCCTTGTTTTCCGTTCCTGTCCTGTCGGATCCTTGTCTATTGTTCACCGTGCTGTGTCTATGTATTGCCCTGTCGTGTCGTGTTTCCCTCAGATGCTGCGTGGTGAGCAAAGTTCAAGGGTCTTCCCGAGGCAACCTGCAGTTTTTGATCAAGTCTCCAGTCTGTTCTCGTCATTACGAGTAGTATTATGCCTTTTGTTTGTAAAGTAACTTTACTGGATTAAAAACTCAGCTTTTGGGTCCTCATTCACCTGCATAACAGAAGGATCCGACCAAGGAATGGAGCGACTACAGATGCTCGTAACACTGCCGTCGAGATCCAAGGAGCCATGCTCGGCAGACACGAGCAGGAATTGTCTGCTGCTCACCATGCCGTGGAGAACCTGGCCGCTCAGGTTTCCGACCTCTCTGGACAGTTCCAGAGTCTTCGTCTCGTGCCACCTGTTACTTCCTGGCCTGCCGAGCCTCCGGAACCTAGGGTTAATAACCCACCTTGCTACTCCGGGCAGCCCACGGAGTGCCGCTCCTTTCTCACCCAGTGTGATAGTTCTCTCTCCAACCCAACAGACGAGAGAGCTCGGGTTGCTTACGTCATTTCACTCCTTACTGGCCGGGCTCGAGAGTGGGGCACAGCTATCTGGGAGGCAAGGGCTGATTGTTCTAACAATTACCAGAACTTTAAAGAGGAGATGATTCGGGTTTTTGACCGTTCAGTTTTTGGTAGGGAGGCTTCTAGGGCCCTGGATGCCAAGGTGATCGATCCATAACGGATTACTCTATAGAGTTTCGCACTCTTGCTGCCTCTAGTGACTGGAACGAGCCGGCGCTGCTCGCCGTTTTCTGGAGGGACTCCACGCAGTGGTCAAAGATGAGATTCTCTCTCGGGAGGTTCCTTCCAGTGTGGACTCTTTGATTGCTCTCGCCATCCGCATAGAACGACGGGTAGATCTTCGTCACCAAGCTCGTGGAAGAGAGCTCGCGTCAACGGTGTTTCCCTGCTCCGCATCGCAACCATCTCCCTCCTCTGGCTCAGAGACTGAGCCCATGCAGCTGGGAGGTATTCGCATCTCGACCAAGGAGAGGGAACGGAGGATCACCAACCGCCTGTGCCTCTATTGCGGATTTGATGGACATTTTGTCAATTCATGTCCAGTAAAAGGCCAGAGCTCATCAGTAAGCGGAGGGCTACTGGTGAGCGCTACTACTCAGGTCTCTTCATCTAGATCCTGTACTACTAGTCCATCTACGCTGGACCGGACGGGTGACACATGCAGTGCCTTGATTGACTCTGGGGCTGAGGGTTGTTTCATGGACGAAGCATGGGCTCGGAAACATGACATTCCTTTCAGACAGTTAGACAAGCCTACGCCCATGTTTGCCTTAGATGGTAGTCATCTTCCCAGTATCAGATTTGAGACACTACCTTTAACTCTCACAGTATCTGGTAACCACAGTGAGACTATTTCTTTTTTGAGTTCACCTTTTACACCTGTTGTTTTGGGTCAGTATGTCATAATCCTTCTATTAATTGGTCTAGTAATTCTATCCTATCCTGGAACGTTTCTTGTCATGTGAAGTGTTTAATGTCTGCCATCCCTCCCATTTCTTCTGTCCCCACTTCTCAGGAGGAACCTGGCGATTTGACAGGAGTGCCGGAGGAATATCATGAACGGTCTTCAGTCCCGAGCCAACTCCCTTCCTCCTCAGTATGATTGTAGTATTGATCTCCTTCCGGGGACCACTCCTCCTCGGGGTAGACTATAGAACGTAAGGCTCTCGAGGATTATTTATCTGTGTCTCTTGACGCCGGTACCATAGTGCCTTCTTCCTCTCCGGCCGGGCGGGGTTCTTTTTGTTAAGAAGAAGGACGGTACTCTGCGCCCTGCGTGGACTATCGAGGGCTGAATGACATAACGGTTAAGAATCGTTATCCGCTTCCCCTTATGTCATCAACGAGATTCTGCAGGGAGCCAGGTGCTTTACTAAGTTGGACCTTCGTAAGCTTACCATCTCGTGCGCATCAGAGAGGGGGACAGTGGAAAGAGCGTTTAACACTCCGTTAGGGCATTTTGAGTACCGGGTTCTGCCGTTTGGTCTCGCCAATGCGCCAGCTGTTTTCAGGCATTAGTTAATGATGTTCTGAGAGACATGCTGAACATCTTTGTTTTTGTCTATCTTGACGATATCCTGATTTTTTCACCGTCACTCGAGATTCATGTTCAGCACGTTCGACGTGTTCTACAGCGCCTTTTAGAGAATTGTCTCTACGTAAAGGCTGAGAAGTGCTCTTTTCATGTCTCCTCCGTTACTTTTCTCGGTTCCGTTATTTCCGCTGAAGGCATTCAGATGGATTCCGCTAAGGTCCAAGCTGTCAGTGATTGGCCCGTTCCAAGGTCACGTGTCGAGTTGCAGCGCTTTTTAGCTAATTTCTATCGGCGTTTCATTAGTAATTTCGGTCAAGTTGCTGCCCCTCTCACAGCTCTTACTTCTGTCAAGACGTGTTTTAAGAGCTTTTGATCTTCTAAAAACGTCCGCTCCTATCCTCGTTACTCCTGACGTCACTAGACAATTCATTGTCGAGGTTGGCGCTTCAGATAGGCGTGGGAGCCATTCTATCCCAGCGCTTCCAGTCTGACGATAAGTTCATCCTTGCGCTTATTTTTCTCAGCAACTATGATGTGGGTAACCGTGAACTGCTCGCCATCCGCTTAGCCCTAGGCGAATGGCGACAGTGGTTGGAGGGGGCGACCGTTCCTTTTGTCGTTTGGACAGACCATAAGAACCTTGAGTACATCCGTTCTGCCAAACGACTTAATGCCCGTCAAGCTCGTTGGGCGTTGTTTTTCGCTCATTTCGAGTTTGTGATTTCTTACCGTCCGGGTAGCAAAAACACCAAGCCTGATGCCTTATCCCGTCTGTTTAGTTCTTCTGTGGCTTCTACTGAATTCTTCCTTATGGGCGTGTTGTCGGGTTGACAGTCTGGGGAATTGAAAGACAGGTTAAGCAAGCACTCACGCACATCGCCGCGCGCTTGAGTAACCTCCTTTTCGTTCCTGTTTCCACTCGTCTGGCTGTTCTTCAGTGGGAAGCTGGTCATCCCGGTGTTCGAGGCACTCTTGCGTCTATTCGCCAGCGCTTTTGGTGGCCGACTCAGGAGCGTGACACGCGCCGTTTCGTGGCTGCTTGTTCGGACTGCGCGCAGACTAAGTCGGGTAACTCTCCTCCTGCCGGTCGTCTCAGAGGCTCCCCATTCCTTCTCGACCATGGTCTCACATCGCCCTAGACTTCATTACCGGTCTGCCTTTGTCTGCGGGGAAGACTGTGATGAGATAGGTTCTCTAAAGGCGGCACATTTCATTCCCCTCGCTAAACTTCCTTCCGCTAAGGAGACGGCACAAATCATCATCGAGAATGTGTTCAGAATTCATGGCCTCCCGTTTAATTCACGTCACAGTTTTGGAGGGAGTTCTGTCGTTTGATTGGTGCGTCCGTCAGTCTCTCTTCCGGGTTTCATCCCCAGTCTAACGGTCAAGCAGAGAGGGCCAATCAGACGATTTCGCATACTACGAGCCTTTCTTTCAGAAACCCTGCGTCTTGGGCAGAACAGCTCCCCTGGGCAGAATACGCTCACAACTCGCTTCCTTCGTCTGCTACCGGGTTATCTCCGTTTCAGAGTAGTCTGGGTTACCAGCCTCCTCTGTTCTCATCCCAGCTTGCCGAGTCCAGCGTTCCCTCCGCTCAAGCGTTTGTCCAACGTTGTGAGCGCACCTGGAGGAGGGTGAGGTCTGCACTTTGCCGTTACAGGGCACAGACTGTGAGAGCCGCCAATAAACGCAGGATTAAGAGTCCAAGGTATTGTTGCGGCCAGAGAGTGTGGCTTTCCACTCGCAACCTTCCTCTTACGACAGCTTCTCGTAAGTTGACTCCGCGGTTCATTGGTCCGTTCCGTGTCTCCCAGGTCGTCAATCCTGTCGCTGTGCGAAATGCTTCTTCCGCGACATCGCGTCCATCCTGTCTTCCATGTCTCCTGTGTCAAGCCCTTTCTTCGCAAGAGCGCACCTATTTACAAGGTACGTAAGATCATGGACATGCGTTCTCGGGGACGGGGTCACCAATACTTAGTGGATTGGGAGGGTTACGGTCCTGAGGAGAGGAGTTGGGTTCCGTCTCGGGACGTGCTGGACCGTTCACTTATTGATGATTTCCTCCGTTGCCGCCAGGATTCCTCCTCGAGTGCGCCAGGAGGCGCTCGGTGAGTGGGGGGTACTGTCATGTTTTGTCTTAGATTGTCTTGTCATTATGCTTTCCCTTCTGTTCGTTTCCCCCTGCTGGTCTTATTAGGTTCGTTCCCTTTTTCTATCCCTCTCTCTCCCCTCCCTCTCTCTCCTCTCTCTATCGTTCCGTTCCTGCTCCCAGCTGTTCCTATTCCCCTAATCATCATTTAGTCTTCCCACACCTGTTCCTTATATTTTCCCCTGATTAGAGTCCCTATTTCTTCCCTTGTTTTCCGTTCCTGTCCTGTCGGATCCTTGTCTATTGTTCACCGTGCTGTGTCTATGTATTGCCCTGTCGTGTCGTGTTTCCCTCAGATGCTGCGTGGTGAGCAGGTGTCTGAGTCTGCTACGTTCAAGGGTCTTCCCGAGGCAACCTGCAGTTCTTGATCAAGTCTCCAGTCTGTTCTCGTCATTACGAGTAGTATTATGCCTTTTGTTTGTAAAGTAACTTTACTGGATTAAAAACTCTGTTTTCGCCAAGTCGCTTTTGGGTCCTCATTCACCTGCATAACATAAACATTCAATTATGCTGTGAGACTATGAGAGCAACTTGGAAATTTGACATTTGGAGAAAAGTGTAAAAACATCTAATTCTGTTGTAAGACTGAGAGCTTATTGTGAGATACAGACAAAGCCCTGACTAGGTAGACATTTGAAAGGATCAAGCAGAAAAATAGATAGACAGACAGACAGACAGACAGACAGACAGACAGACAGACAGACAGACAGACAGACAGACAGACAGACAGACAGACAGACAGACAGACAGACAGACAGACAGACAGACAGACAGACAGACAGACAGACAGACAGACAGACAGACAGACAGACAGACAGACAGACAGACAGACAGACAGACAGACAGACAGACAGAGCAAAAGAGAGACAGAGAGAGAGAAAGAGAGAGAGAGAGATAGAGAGAGAGAAAGAAAGAGAAGAAAGAGAGAGAGAGAGAGAGAAAGAAAGAGAGTGAAAGAGAGAGAGAGAGAGAGACAGACAGCCAGCCAGACAGAGGTTTAACTTACCCAAGGCAGGGTCGGCACACTCCTTGTACTGCTCTGGGGTACAGTAAGGGGCATCTCCTGAGGAAGACATAACAGAGACAGAACACAATGTCCTGGATGAAGAAGAGTAGGAAGATGATGAAGAGGGACTTGTCTGACATTTTTACAACTCTTCTTTTTCCTTCCTCTGGTCTGTCTCATCTGCCTAAAATCTCCGTAAAATGTGATCGAATCTCCTGATGAAATTTAATTAATTGATTTTGTTAACACGGGTGTCCTTTCGTTTTCTCTAGATTGCACAAACTCTTCTATCAGCGACAACACAGTTAGAGACACACCACAACAACCTGATGTCCAGAGATACAGTGAATTAGCGCCCGATTCCGTCATATAACTACACTTATTCATATCCCTGCCACACTGTTTACATCCAGTACATGCCACCTGGCAGGTCAGGAGAGGAATTATGAATGAGATCATGACAGAAGCTACAGAGGAGGACGAGGTCCTAGACAACAGCCTAATTCCCTAGATAGTGCATTACCTTTTTGACCAGAGGCCCCTTTTAGTCAAAAGTTCTGCACCAAAGAGGGGAATAGGCTGCCATTTTGGGACAGTATGGAGGATGGTGCAGGTGACTGATGGATACTCTGAGGACAAGTGTCTCTCAGAATAACTACTGTTGAGACACTGTTACTGGGACCCCGTTAGAGTGTTGGACTAGTAACCGAAAGGTTGCAAGTAACAGAAAGATTTCAAACCCCCGAGCTGACAAGGTACAAATCTGTCGTTCTGCTCCTGAACAGGCAGTTAACCCACTGTTCCTAGGCCGTCATTGAAAATAAGAATTTGTTCTTAACTGACTTGCCTAGTAAAATAAAGGTTAAATAAAAAAAGAAAACTGTTACTTCTAAACGAGCACAAATGACATGTGCTGGTTTATAGGAGCAATTCAGAATAAAAGCTAGCTTGCACATTAAGATAGCATTGATTTGGCTGACAACCCTGGTTTCTATAGGAATGAATCATAATACACATGATATTCCACAATTTTATAGGTCTAATCGGGAATTAAGTAGAACAAGTATTGTATGGCGGACCCTTAACACTAATTAGGCTGACAAACATTGGCAATTGTTCTGACAAATCCAGCACAATCAATCTAGTCTGCTACTACCCCTTAACAATAGATCGCAGGAATATAGACGCTTTACTCTTTCATCTTCAGCCTAGTCACCTCTGTCTCTAAGATACACAATCCATCACACTCAACAAACCTTGCCTATGCTGCTCGGCCATCGCTCATCCATATATTTATATGTACATATTCTCATTCACCCCTTTAGATTTGTGTGTATAAGGTACACTGTGGAATTGTTAGATTACTTGTTAGATATTACTGCATTGTCGGAACTAGAAGCACAAGCATTTCGCTACACTCACATTAACATCTGCTAACCATGTGTATGTGACCAATAACATCTGCTAACCATGTGTATGTGACCAATAACATCTGCTAACCATGTGTATGTGACCAATAACATCTGCTAACCATGTGTATGTGACCAATAACATCTGCTAACCATGTGTATGAGACCAATAACATCTGCTAACCATGTGTATGTGACCAATAACATCTGCTAACCATGTGTATGTGACCATTAACATCTGCTAACCATGTGTATGTGACCAATAACATCTGCTAACCATGTGTATGTGACCATTAACATCTGCTAACCATGTGTATGTGACCATTAACATCTGCTAACCATGTGTATGTGACCAATAACATCTGCTAACCATGTGTATGTGACCATTAACATCTGCTAACCATGTGTATGTGACCAATAACATCTGCTAACCATGTGTATGTGACCATTAACATCTGCTAACCATGTGTATGTGACCATTAACATCTGCTAACCATGTGTATGTGACCAATAACATCTGCTAACCATGTGTATGCGACCAATAACATCTGCTAACCATGTGTATGTGACCAATAACATCTGCTAACCATATGTATGTGACCAATAACATCTGCTAACCATGTGTATGTGACCAATAACATCTGCTAACCATGTGTATGCGACCAATAACATCTGCTAACCATGTGTATGTGACCAATAACATCTGCTAACCATGTGTATGTGACCAATAACATCTGCTAACCATGTGTATGTGACCAATAACATGTGATATGATTTGAGATAAAAACTCCACTGCAGCATGTGCCAACTAACCCTACTGAACAAAATCTGTTTTAATAGTTTTGTTGGATCCCTATAGAGTCAGTGACATGTGACCCCTCCTGTCTCAGCCTCCAGTATTTATGCTGCAGTAGTTTATGTGTCCGGGGGCTAGGGTCAGTTTGTTATATCTGGAGTACTTCTCCTGTCCTATTCGGTGTCCTGTGTGAATTTAAGTGTGCTCTCTCTAATTCTCTCTTTCTTTCTTTCTCTCTCTCGGAGGACCTGAGCCCTAGGACCATGCCTCAGGACTACCTGACATGATGACTCCTTGCTGTCCCCAGTCCACCTGGCCGTGCTGCTGCTCCAGTTTCAACTGTTCTGCCTTATTATTATTGGACCATGCTGGTCATTTATGAACATTTGAACATCTTGGCCATGTTCTGTTATAATCTCCACCCGGCACAGCCAGAAGAGGACTGGCCACCCCTCATAGCCTGGTTCCTCTCCACCCGGCACAGCCAGAAGAGGACTGGCCACCCCACATAGCCTGGTTCCTCTCTAGGTTTCTTCCTAGGTTTTGGCTTTTCTAGGGAGTTTTTCCTAGCCACCATGCTTCTACACCTGCATTGCTTGCTGTTTGGGGTTTTAGGCTGGGTTTCTGTACAACACTTTGAGATAAGCTGATAAGCTGATGTACGAAGGGCTATATAAATAAATTTGATTTGATTTGATTTGACATAGAGGATGACTGAGTCATGGATCCCTATAGAGTCAGTGACAACAGAGACGATGACATATGCCGCGTTCACGTGCTAGTCGGAACTAGGAAACTCTGAAGTTTTAGACTTGCTAGTAGGTTGTAGTTAAACACATGCCGCATTCAAACCAGTTAGCATGTCGGAAATGTCAATTTCCTGGTTCCCACTAGCACGTGAACGCGGAGTCATGATTCCCCATAGTGTCAGTAACAGAGAATATGGTGTTTATAGTGAGTGACAGAGAGGATGACTCAGTACATGGTCGGTGGAATTTTCCAACATTCTATATTTTTCTAGGGACAGCTCATAGACTTAGTTAGATGACTGTTCTTTGGATCTGTCCCTTTGTGGCATCTGTGAGAGCACGGGCAGCGCCATTGAGGCCATCTCCATTTTAAAGTAGTGCATTTTATTCTTCTACTATTTCTATGAGATGGTAATCCAACTGAAAGGGGGGCGTACTGCCACCTGGAGGCTGTTGTATGAACAGGTATAAAGACACTGCCCCCTGGAGGCAGTTGTTGTATGAGGTTGGTGACACCTGCAGTTATGGAAAGACAAATGACCTGGATGGAATCATGTGATCATTCTTTAACCAATAGGAAGTCCCACCGCAATATCAGTGTCCTTGCAACATGTTTTTTAAATGTCCAAGTATTGATCTCTATCTAACAGGTATGAAAATAATGTGCCTTGGGAAATAAATGTGATTGGTTAAGATTGGGGTTAGGGGTTGGGTTAAGTTTAGGTAAGACATATGATTAGTTAAAGGGATAGTTCACCCAAATTACAAATGACACATTTAAGCAAGGGGTGTCAAACTCATTCCATGGAGGGTCTAATGCCAGCAGGTTTTTTCCTTTCAATTAAGACCTAGAAAACCAGGTGAGAGGAGTTCTTTACTGAGACAACCAGGTGAGGGGAGTTCCTTACTGAGACCTAGACAACCAGGTGAGGGGAGTTCCTTACTGTGACCTAGACAACCAGGTGAGGGGAGTTCTTTACTAAAGACCTAGACAACCAGGTGAGAGGAGTCCTTTACTAAAGACCTAGACAACCAGGTGAGGGGAGTTCCTTACTGTGACCTAGACAACCAGGTGAGGGGAGTTCTTTACTAAAGACCTAGACAACCAGGTGAGAGGAGTCCTTTACTAAAGACCTAGACAACCTGGTGAGGGGAGTTCTTTACTAAAGACCGACACAACCAGGTGAGAGGAGTTCCTTACTGAAACCTAGACAACCAGGTGAGAGGAGTCCTTTACTAAACACCTAGACAACCAGGTGAGAGGAGTCCTTTACTAAAGACATAGACAACCAGGTGAGGGGAGTTCCTTACTGAAACCTAGACAACCAGGTGAGAGGAGTCCTTTACTAAACACCTAGACAACCAGGTGAGAGGAGTCCTTTACTAAAGACATAGACAACCAGGTGAGGGGAGTTCTTTACTAAAGACCTAGACAACCAGGTGAGGGGAGTTCCTTACTGTGACCTAGACAACCAGGTGAGAGGAGTCCTTTACTAAAGACCAAGACAACCAGGTGAGGGGAGTTCCTTACTGTGACCTAGACAACCAGGTGAGGGGAGTTCCTTACTGAGACCTAGACAACCAGGTGAGAGGAGTCCTTTACTAAAGACCTAGACAACCAGGTGAGGGGAGTTCCTTACTGTGACCTAGACAACCAGGTGAGGGGATTACTTTACTAAAGACCGAGACAACCAGGTGAGGGGAGTTCCTTACTGTGACCTAGACAACCAGGTGAGAGGAGTTCTTTACTAAAGACCTAGACAACCAGGTGAGGGGAGTTCCTTACTGTGACCTAGACAACCAGGTGAGAGGAGTCCTTTACTAAAGACCTAGACAACCAGGTGAGGGGAGTTCCTTACTGTGACCTAGACAACCAGGTGAGGGGAGTTCTTTACTAAAGACCTAGACAACCAGGTGAGGGGAGTTCCTTACTGAGACCTAGACAACCAGGTGAGATGAGTTCTTTACTAAAGACCTAGACAACCAGGTGAGGGGAGTCATTTACTAATTAGTGACCTCAATCAAGTGCAAGGGAGGAGATAAAACCTGCATACTCTCAGATAAAAGTTACCAGGGTTACAGAAAGTGTTTATGCCAAAGCAGTAGATAGAGATTGAGGGTGAGAGGATGATAGACAGGAACAAGAGAGAGTGATAGAGGATGACAGGGTGAGAGGATTCCTGTGAATAGACAGAGAACAAGAGGGAGTGATAGAGGATGATGGGCACAGGGTGAGGGATTCTGAGAGGATTCCTGTGAATAGACAGAGAACAAGAGAGAGTGATAGAGGATGATGGGCGCAGGGTGAGAGGATTCTGAGAGGATTCCTGTGAATAGACAGAGAACAAGAGAGAGTGATAGAGGATGATGGGCACAGGGTGAGAGGATTCCTGTGAATAGACAGAGAACAAGAGAGAGTGATAGAGGATGATGGGCGCAGGGTGAGAGGATTCTGAGAGGATTCCTGTGAATAGACAGAGAACAAGAGAGAGTGATAGAGGATGATGGGCACAGGGTGAGAGGATTCCTGTGAATAGACAGAGAACAAGAGAGAGTGATAGAGGATGATGGGCGCAGGGTGAGAGGATTCCTGTGAATAGACAGAGAACAAGAGAGAGTGATAGAGGATGATCCTGAGGGATTTGAGAGGAATAGACAGAGAACAAGAGAGAGTGATAGAGATGATGGGATGAGAGGATTCCTGTGAATAGACAGAGAACAAGAGAGAGTGATAGAGGATGATGGGCGCAGGGTGAGAGGATTCTGAGAGGATTCCTGTGAATAGACAGAGAACAAGAGAGAGTGATAGAGGATGATGGGCGCAGGGTGAGAGGATTCCTGTGAATAGACAGAGAACAAGAGAGAGTGATAGAGGATGATGGGCACAGGGTGAGGGATTCTGAGAGGATTCCTGTGAATAGACAGAGAACAAGAGAGAGTGATAGAGGATGATGGGCACAGGGTGAGAGGATTCCTGTGAATAGACAGAGAACAAGAGAGAGTGATAGAGGATGATGGGCACAGGGTGAGGGATTCCTGTGAATAGACAGAGAACAGTGATAGAGGATGACAAGGGTGAGGGATTCCTGTGAATAGACAGAGAACAAGAGAGAGTGATAGAGGATGATGGGCACAGGGTGAGAGGATTCTGAGAGGATTCCTGTTAATAGACAGAGAACAAGAGAGAGTGATAGAGGATGATGGGCGCAGGGTGAGGGATTCCTGTGAATAGACAGAGAACAAGAGAGAGTGATAGAGGATGATGGGCGCAGGGTGAGAGGATTCTGAGAGGATTCCTGTTAATAGACAGAGAACAAGAGAGAGTGATGGGAAGAATATGTGCCTCAGTAAGGTGGGCTTTTAAGCATTCATAGCCTTGGTTGGTAATTGTACTTCAGAAATGGATCGTAAGTCACAGAAGTTAGAGGTTGTGGTGGCAGCGGCAGGGGAATGTGATGATTTTCTGCAGAACAGCTGCAGGGGGTGTTGAGGTGTAGTGATATGTCCTCTCAGACCGTAGGACGAGACAGGGTTAAATAGTGGAATGGGCTGGCAGGGCAAATAGTTGGCAGGGCAATTTAACCAATAGTTTTATTATCGTTTTAAAGAATATAATGAATGTAGGTTGGTTGTGAATGGCCTCACACACCAGTACAGTAGGGGGTAGGGCTGTTGTCTGTATTAGCGCCACACCAGTACAGTAGGGGGTAGGGCTGTTGTCTGTATTAGCGCCACACCAGTACAGTAGGGGGTAGGGCTGTTGTCTGTATTACCGACCACACCAGTACAGTAGGGGGTAGGGCTGTTGTCTGTATTACCGACCACACCAGTACAGTAGGGGGTAGGGCAATTGTCTGTATTACCGACCACACCAGTACAGTAGGGGGTAGGGCTGTTGTCTGTATTACCGCCACACCAGTACAGTAGGGGGTAGGGCTGTTGTCTGTATTACCGACCACACCAGTACAGTAGGGGTAGGGCTGTTTTCTGTATGCCACACCAGTACTGACCACACCAGTACAGTAGGGGTAGGGCTGTTGTCTGTATTACCGACCACACCAGTACAGTAGGGGGTAGGGCTGTTGTCTGTATTACCGACCACACCAGTACAGTAGGTGGTAGGGCTGTTGTCTCTATTACCGACCACACCAGTACAGTAGGGGGTAGGGCTGTTGTCTGTATTACCGACCACACCAGTACAGTAGGGGGTAGGGCTGTTGTCTGTATTACCGACCACACCAGTACAGTAGGTGGTAGGGATGTTGTCTGTATTACCGACCACACCAGTACAGTAGGGGGTAGGGCTGTTGTCTGTATTACCGACCACACCAGTACAGTAGGGGGTAGGGCTGTTGTCTGTATTACCGACCACACCAGTACAGTAGGGGGTAGGGCTGTTGTCTGTATTACCGCCACACCATTACAGTAGGGGGTAGGGCTGTTGTCTGTATTACCGACCACACCAGTACAGTAGGGGGTAGGGCTGTTGTCTGTATTACAGCCACACCAGCGGTCACGAGTCATGAAATTCAGTTAAATTCCACGTGACCGTTTAGTCACGGTAATTAGGCTTCTCCAAGCTCTGATGCTGCTGATGGTCATTAGTAGTCTACTAAACTTCCTAACTGCCTGGTACTAAGCACTCTATTGTCCCTCTAATCACTCTGACATCAATGCTAATGTGATCGAAAATCTAATCAATCACTTCATGAAATCCCATGAGCTCATGTTGCTCAACATTTCTATTGGCGAGGCAATCATACAAGAACACAGAGTGATGGCCTCTATTAAAAAGAGGAGGATCTCGTCAGCTTTCTAAAGGCTAGGCCTGCTATATTTATTCATCAACTTTTCTAATATTAAGCACATTGCTTGTCTTTACAACAGGAGTACAGCCAACCTGGCTGGTATGAACATGAACCAGGGGAAAAGTGTTCTCCATTCGCTATTTAAGTGTATCGGTGACATTTATTTTTCCCCCTGATCCTGTTTCGATACAGGTGCATGATAATGGTCCAGTCTAAATTATAACACATTTCAAACATATATTATTTAGTATAAGTAAAGAGAAGATTTAAATCAAGAGATTTAAATCAATAGTCTTGATTTAATCAATAGTTAAATCAAGATTTAAATCAATAGTCTGATAGGTGACAATATATATATATATGTATATATATTTAACCTTTATTTAACTAGGCTAGTCAGTTAAGAACATATTCTTATTTTCAATGACGGCCTAGGAACAGTGGGTTAACTGCCTGTTCAGGGGCAGAACGACAGATTTGTACCTTGTCAGCTCAGGTGTTTGAACTTGCAACGTTCCGGTTACTAGTCCAACGCTCTAACCACTAGGCTACCCTGCTGCCCCTAAGCCTATCAATTACATATTATCACTTGTGAGTGATGCCCAGCATAAGAAACAATGCATTTTATTTTTCGATTCATAGTCGCACACCTCATGTATTCCCATAGGCCTATATGTTTTGATGAGGTTTGTATCACAACTAAAGTGGCCAAATAACTTCTTCAAATGAAACACATTAATCCACTTTACAAGGGGTGTAGAGCCTAACTGGTATTAACAAGGTGTGTAGAGCCTAACTGGTATTAACAAGGGGTGTAGAGCCTAACTGGTATTAACAAGGGGTGTAGAGCCTAACTGGTATTAACAAGGGGTGTAGAGCCTAACTGGTATTAACAAGGGGTGTAGAGCCTAACTGGTATTAACAAGGGGTGTAGAGCCTAACTGGTATTAACAAGGGGTGTAGAGCCTAACTGGTATTAACAAGGGGTGTAGAGCCTAACTGGTATTAACAAGGGGTGTAGAGCCTAACTAGTATTAACCTCTTAGGTCGACCCGACACGCAGGCGTCCCATCTAGACATCTGGAAATGCAAATGCGCAACGCTAAATGCTAATAGCACTCGTTAAAACTCAAACGTTCATTAAAACACACATTGAGAGAACAAGATTTGCCCACGAGGAACCACCGTGCCACCTCCCTGTTCAAGTGAGCACAGCACACACACACAGCTGCTGCATAAATGATGTAATATGCCAGGGAGATATGTAGACTGTAGCTAAGAAAGTAATACTAAGTGTATGTTGTGTAGTAAGCTGTTGGTAGCCAATGTGCCTCACCCTAATAATTAAGTCCATTTCCCCTCATAACTTAGCCCACTGTTCTGACTTGGTGGTGCACATGTAGCCTATAGCCTGTAATCATTGAATATTGCAAGAGCTTTCATTGAGAGAGAGAGAGAGAGAGAGAGAGAGAGAGAGAGAGAGAGAGAGAGAGAGAGAGAGAGAGAGAGAGACAGAGAGAGAGAGAGAGAGAGAGAGAGAGAGAGAGAGAGAGAGAGAGACAGAGACAGAGAGAGAGAGAGAGAGAGAGAGAGAGAGAGAGACAGAGAGAGAGAGACAGAGAGAGAGAGACAGAGAGAGAGAGACAGAGAGAGAGAGAGAGAGAGAGAGAGACAGAGAGAGAGAGAGAGAGAGACAGAGAGAGAGAGAGAGACAGAGAGAGAGAGACAGAGAGAGAGAGACAGAGAGAGAGAGACAGAGAGAGAGACAGAGAGAGACAGAGAGAGACAGAGAGAGAGAGGCTCCTACCAGGCATGTGCACCATGCGACAGTTACAGTTCTCCACCAGGTAGCGCGTCTCACAGTCGATACGGCAGGCCGTGAGGCTGTAGGCGTTGAAGAAGTCAGAGTCCATGGGAGTGGACTTGCAGTCGCCCCACGGAGGTGGCAGGTATGTTAGCTATAAAGGAGAGACAGAAGGATGTAAGGACAAACTGTACATACTGTGAACCTATACAGCTACACTACCGTTCAAAAGTTTTGGGTCACTTAGACATTTTTTTGTCCATTAAAATGACTCATAAATACAGTGTAGACATTCTTAATGTTGCAAATTATTATTTTTTTAGCTGGAAACGGCTGACTTTTTAAAATGGAAAAAGAAAAAGCATTTTTTTTGTCCATTAAAATAACATCAAATTGATCAGAAATACAGTGTAGACATCGTTAATGTTGTAAATGACTATTTTAGCTGGAAACAGCAGATTTGTAATGGAATATCTACATAGGCGTACAGAGGCCCATTATCAGCAACCATCACTCCTGTGTTCCAATGGCACGTTTTTAGCTAATCCAAATTTGTACTTTTAAAAGGCTAATTGATCATTAGAAAACCCTTTTGCAATTATGTTAGCACAGCTGAAAACTGTTA
>NC_060190.1:75343865-75386365 GCF_021184085.1 Oncorhynchus gorbuscha | reverse complement strand
CTGACTTCCTGGGCTGGCAGATCCATCTCAAGCGGGGCAAAGCTGGATCAGATCTTCTCGGATAGATGAAGGGTGGCCAGACTGCCTCCCCGATCTCCTGTCCAGCCTCCCATGGGGCCGTGGAGTTGAGCTGAACAACTGTCTGTTAGATTTGGACAGATCAACGCCACCCGACTCATCGACAGCTTTGCTATAGGAGGCATTTAAAACGGTGATTCAGGTTGCCTGGGTTACAGCAAGGTCGGTGTACTTAGAAAGCAGGTTATCCTTTACTCTCAGCCGAGCTAACAGCCGGAGGATCTCTTCCCTGAGATGATTGATGGTGGTGCATTTAGGGCAGACACATCCCTGTTCATTTTCTAGTTACACCGTATCTTATGATTGTGTGGAAATAATGTCACACCTGAAGCATTTGTTCCCAGCTGTGAATAAACACACCGGTAGGCTAGCACTGCTAGCGTTAGCCTGCTCCATTTTCATGATGGCTAGCACTGCTAGCGTTAGCCTGCTCCATTTTCATGATGGCTAGCACTGCTAGCGTTAGCCTGCTCCGTTTTCATTAATGGCTAGCACTGCTAGCGTTAGCCTGCTCCGTTTTCATAATGGCTAGCACTGCTAGCGTTAGCCTGCTCCGTTTTCATAATGGCTAGCACTGCTAGCGTTAGCCTGCTCCGTTTTCATGATGGATAGCAGCTAACTGCTACTTAACAGGAATCCTGGAGACAAACTTGCAGTCCCAGCCGTAAAGGCTGACCGCGTCACGGTATCCATAGCAATACAAACTTCAGCTATGATTTAGAAACTATTTCAAAACAACAACAAACCGAGAGGAGACAGAGTGTACACTGTTCTGTTGCGCGCTCTGATGACGTCTCTGGCCAAAAACATGATCCATTAACGGAAGATTTGTAATGGTACACAACTAGATACCAGATACACAACTAGTCTAAAGAAGGCCAGTTTTATTGCTTCTTTAATCAGAACTAGTTTTCAGCTGTGCTAACATAATTGCAAAAGGGTTTTCTAATGATCAATTTGCCTTTTAAAATGATAAACTTGGATTAGCTAACACAACGTGCCATTGGAACACAGGAGTGATGGTTGCTAATAATGGGCCTCTGTACGCCTATGTAGATATTCCATTACAAATCTGCTGTTTCCAGCTAAAATAGTCATTTACAACATTAACGATGTCTACACTGTATTTCTGATCAATTTTATGTTATTTTAATGGACAACAAAATGTGCTTTTCTTTCAAAAACAAGGACATTTCTAAAACCTTTGAACGGTAGTGTACATGATGAGAGGGTAGAGTTGGATGGAATAGATCACATGGAATTATTCTTCTTTCCTGAAGAGAGAGCATGGGAGCACTGATTTAAAAGTGTGGATATCCACCAAGCCACTGATGAGATCCCTGTAAGGGAACACATGCATCAGGAAAATATAAAATGAGATCGGAGTCTTTTCAAGGTGAAAACTGACTGACTGGGTTTCAGAATAACCTCGTCCTGTTTTCAACAAGAACACGACCTTTGGAAATCACTGTAATGGTGTATGCTGGTTGGGAATCACTGTAATGGTGTATGCTGGTTGGGAATTACTGTAATGGTGTATGCTGGTTGGGAATCACTGTAATGGTGTATGCTGGTTGGGATTCTGTCCGTCACACGTCCTTCTTCATTAAAATGGCAGGATGACATCATCACGTCCTTCTTTATTACTATGGCAGGATGACATCATCACGTCCTTCTTTATTACTATGGCAGGATGACATCATCACGTCCTTCTTCATTAATATGGCAGGATGACATCATCACGTCCTTCTTCATTAAAATGGCAGGATGACATCATCACGTCCTTCTTTATTACTATGGCAGGATGACATCATCACGTCCTTCTTCATTAATATGGCAGGATGACATCATCACGTCCTTCTTCATTAAAATGGCAGGATGACATCATCACGTCCTTCTTTATTACTATGGCAGGATGACATCATCACGTCCTTCTTCATTAATATGGCAGGATGACATCATCACGTCCTTCTTCATTAAAATGGCAGGATGACATCATCACGTCCTTCTTTATTACTATGGCAGGATGACATCATCACGTCCTTTATTACTATGGCAGGATGACATCATCACATCCTTCTTCATTACTATGGCAGGATGACATCACCACGTCCTTTATTACTATGGCAGGATGACATCATCACGTCCTTCTTCATTACTATGGCAGGATGACATCATCACGTCCTTTATTACTATGGCAGGATGACATCATCACGTCCTTCTTCATTACTATGGCAGGAAGACATCATCACGTCCTTTATTACTATGGCAGGATGACATCATCACGTCCTTCTTCATTACTATGGCAGGATGACATCATCACGTCCTTTATTACTATGGCAGGATGACATCATCACGCCCTTCTTCATTACTATGGCAGGATGACATCACCACGTCCTTTATTACTATGGCAGGATGACATCATCACGTCCTTCTTCATTAATATGGCAGGATGACATCATCACGTTCTTCTTCATTAAAATGGCAGGATGACATCATCACGTCCTTCTTTATTACTATGGCAGGATGACATCATCACGTCCTTTATTACTATGGCAGGATGACATCATCACGTCCTTCTTCATTACTATGGCAGGACGACATCGTCACGAACAACAAAACAACCTCCCACATACAGACATCAACAATAACCCAGACAACCATTATTATTATTTTGTTGTTCCTTCCCTTTTAGCAAGCCCACATTGGGAAGAGCCAATAATTGCAGGCTTGATGGATTGATTGATACCTTACCCGTTGTTCCTGACAGGATACAAAGGTCTGGAAGCCCGGGGCTACACCGAAACCCAGCTGGTCAATGAAGGGAGGCTCGTCCTGTGTGTGGATCTGAACCTTGATGCCAGCCTCGAACGACGTCTCATCTGGAGAGAGGAAGGGAAAGATGAGAAACGTGCATCCTAAAAACCAGAAACAGCATGGTCAGTGTATTAATCAGTCTGATTTCATTCAACTGGTCAGTGTATTAATCAGTCTGATTTCATTCAACTGGACAGTGTATTAATCAGTCTGATTTCATTCAACTGGTCAGTGTATTAATCAGTCTGATTTCATTCAACTGGTCAGTGTATTAATCAGTCTGATTTCATTCAACTGGACAGTGTATTAATCAGTCTGATTTCATTCAACTGGACAGTGTATTAATCAGTCTGATTTCATTCAACTGGACAGTGTATTAATCAGTCTGATTTCATTCAACTGGTCAGTGTATTAATCAGTCTGATTTCATTCAACTGGACAGAGAAAAAACATGAAATTAATAACCTGAAAATCTGATTACAATAAGGAATCAGAAGAACAGATTGATCTCAAAATGATGTATACTCTATTGTTGATGTTCCTCCTGTGTACTAGCCTTCCCTTATCCCCAGTCCATCCCCAATCCATCCCCAATCCATCCCCTATCCATCCCCAATCCCATCCTCAATCCATCCCCAATCCATCCCCTATCCATCCCCAATCCCATCCTCAATCCATCCCCAATCCATCCCCTATCCATCCCCAATCCATCCCTAATCCATCCCCTATCCATTCCCAATCCATCCCCTATCCATCCCCAATCCCATCCTCAATCCATCCCCAATCCATCCCCTATCCATCCCCAATCCATCCCTAATCCATCCCCTATCCATTCCCAATCCATCCCCAATCCATCCCCAATCCATCCCCAATCCCATCCTCAATCCATCCCTAACTATCCCCAATCCATCCCCTATCCATCCCCAATCCATCCCTAATCCATCCCCTATCCATTCCCAATCCATCCCCAATCCATCCCCAATCCATCCCCTAACTATCCCCAATCCATCCCCTATTCATCCCCTATACATCCCCTAACTATCCCCTATCCATCCCCAATCCATCCCCTAACTATCCCCTATCCCCCCTTATCCATCCCCTAACTATCCCCAATCCATCCCCAATCTATCCCCTAACTATCCCCAATCCATCCCCTAACTATCCCCAATCCATCCCTAACTATCCCCAATCCATCCCCTAACTATCCTCTATCCACCCCTATCCATCCCCTATCCATCCCCTATCCATCCCCAATCCATCCCCTATCCATCCCAATCCATCCCCTAACTATCCACTAACTATCCCCAATCCATCCCCTAACTATCCCCAATCCATCCCCTAACTATCCCCAATCCATCCCCTAACTATCCCTAACTATCCCCCATCCATCCCCTAACTATCCCCAATCCATCCCCTAACTATCCCCAATCCATCCCCTAACTATCCCCAATCCATCCCCTAACTATCCCCAATCCATCCCCTAACTATCCCCAATCCATCCCCTAACTATCCCTAACTATCCCCAATCCATCCCTAACTATCCCAAATCCATCCCTTAACTATCCCCAATCCATCCCCTATCCATCCCCTATCCATCCCCTAACCATCCCCTATCCATCCCCAATCCATCCCCTAACTATCCCCAACCCATCCCTATCCATCCCCTATTCATCCCCAATCCATCCCCTAACTATCCTCTATCCATCCCCTAACTATCCCCAATCCATCCCCTAACTATCCCCAATCCATCCCCAATCCATCCCCTAACTATCCCCAATCCATCCCCTAACTATCCCCAATCCATCCCCTAACTATCCCCAATCCATCCCCTAACTATCCTCTATCCACCCCTATCCATCCCCTATCCATCCCCTATCCATCCCCAATCCATCCCCTATCCCCAATCCATCCCTAACTATAACTATCCCCAATCCATCCCCTAACTATCCCCAATCCATCCCCTAACTATCCCCAATCCATCCCCTAACTATCCCCTAACTATCCCCCATCCATCCCCTAACTATCCCCAATCCATCCCCTAACTATCCCCAATCCATCCCTAACTATCCCCAATCCATCCCCTAACTATCCCCAATCCATCCCCTAACTATCCCCAATCCATCCCCTAACTAAATCAAATCAAATCAAATCAAATTTATTTATATAGCCCTCCGTACATCAGCTGATATCTCAAAGTGCCAGAAACCCAGCCTAAAACCCCAAACAGCAAACAATGCAGGTGTAAAAGCACGGTGGCTAGGAAAAACTCCCTAGAAAGGCCAAAACCTAGGAAGAAACCTAGAGAGGAACCGGGCTATGTGGGGTGGCCAGTCCTCTTCTGGCTGTGCCGGGTAGAGATTATAACAGAAAATGACCAAGATGTTCAAATGTTCATAAATGACCAGCATGGTCAAATAATAATAAGGCAGAACAGTTGAAACTGGAGCAGCAGCACAGTCAGGTGGACTGGGGACAGCAAGGAGCCATCATGTCAGGTAGTCCTGGGGCACGGTCCTAGGGCTCAGGTCCTCCGAGAGAGAGAAAGAAAGAGAGAATTAGAGAGAGCATATGTGGGGTGGCCAGTCCTCTTCTGGCTGTGCCGGGTGGAGATTATAACAGAATCAAGATGTTCAAATGTTCATAAATGACCAGCATGGTTGAATAATCCCCTAACTATCCCCTAACTATCCCCAATCCATCCCCTAACTATCCCAAATCCATCCCTTAACTATCCCCAATCCATCCCCTATCCATCCCCTATCCATCCCCTAACCATCCCCTATCCATCCCCAATCCATCCCTAATCCATCCCTATCCATTCCCAATCCATCCCCAATCCATCCCCAATCCATCCCCTAACTATCCCCAATCCATCCCCTATCCATCCCCTATCCCTATACATCCCCTAACTATCCCCTATCCATCCCCAATCCATCCCCTAACTATCCTCTATCCATCCCCTAACTATCCCCAATCCATCCCATAACTATCCCCAATCCACCCCTAACTATCCCCAATCCATCCCCTAACTATCCCCAATCCATCCCCAATCCATCCCTAACTAATCTATCCCCAATCCATCCCTTAACTATCCCCAATCCATCCCCTAACTATCCCCTATCCATCCCTAACTATCCACTAACTATCCCCAATCCATCCCCTAACTATCCCCTAACTATCCCAATCCATCCCCTAACTATCCCCGATCCATCCTCTAACTATCACCTATCCATCCCCTAACTATCCCCTATCCATCCCCTAACTATCCCCTATCCATCCCAAATCCATCCCCAATCCATCCCCTAACTATCCCCAATCCATCCCTAACTATCCCCTATCCATCCCAAATCCATCCCCTATCCATCCCCTAACTATCCCCGATCCATCCCCTAACTATCCCCGATCCATCCCTAACTATCCCCTATCCATCCCTAACTATCCCCAATCCATCCCCATCCATCCCCTAACTATCCCCAATCCATCCCCTAACTATCCCCTAACTATCCCAGATCCATCCTCTAACTATCCCTATCCATCCTCTAACTATCCCCTATCCATCCTCTAACTATCCCCTATCCATCCCCTAACTATCCCCTATCCATCCCTAACTATCCCTGATCCATCCTCTAACTATCCCGATCCATCCTCTAACTATCCCCAATCCATCCCCTAACTATCCCCAATCCATCCCCTAACTATCCCCAATCCATCCCCTAACTATCCCCAATCCATCCCCTAACTATCCTCTATCCATTCCCTAACTATCCCCTAACTATCCCCAATCCATCCCCTAACTATCCCCACTCCATCCCCTAACTATCCCCAATCCATCCCCTAACTATCCTCTATCCATCCCCTAACTATCCCCTAACTATCCCCAATCCATCCCCTAACTATCCCCAATCCATCCCCTAACTATCCCCAATCCATCCCTAACTATCCCCAATCCATCCCCTAACTATCCCCAATCCATCCCCAATCCATCCCTAACTATCCCCTAACTATCCCCAATCCATCCCCAATCCATCCCCTAACTATCCCCAATCCATCCCCTATCCATCCCCTATCCATCCCTAACTATCCCCAACCCATCCCCTATCCATCCCCTATTCATCCCCAATCCATCCCTAACTATCCTCTATCCATCCCTAACTATCCCCTAACTATCCCCAATCCATCCCCTAACTATCCCCAATCGATCCCTAACTATCCCCAATCCATCCCCTAACTATCCCCAATCCATCCCCTAACTATCCCCAATCCATCCCCAATCCATCCCCTAACTATCCCCTAACTATCCCCAATCCATCCCTAACTATCCCCAATCCATCCCCTAACTATCCCCTATCCATCCCCTAACTATCCCCTATCCATCCCTAAAGATCCCCTAACTATCCCCAATCCATCCCCTAACTATCCCCGATCCATCCCCTAACTATCCCCAATCCATCATCTAACTATCCTCTATCCATCCCTAACTATCCCCTATCCATCCCCTAACTATCCCCAATCCATCCCCTAACTATCCCGATCCATCTCAAATCCATCCCCCATCCATCCCCTAACTATCCCCTATCCATCCCCTAACTATCCCCAATCCATCCCCTAACTATCCCCAATTCATCCCCTAACTATCCCCTAACTATCCCCAATCCATCCCCTAACTATCCCCAATCCATCCCCTAACTATCCCCTATCCATCCTAACTATCCCCAATCCATCCCCTAACTATCCCCTATCCATCCCCTAACTATCCCCTATCCATCCCCTAACTATCCTATCCATCCCCTAACTATCCCCTATCCATCCCCTAACTATCCCCTATCCATCCCCTAACTATCCCCTATCCATCCCATAACTATCCCCTATCCATCCCCTAACTATCCCCTAACTATCCCTAACTATCCCCTATCCATCCCTAACTATCCCCAATCCATCCCCTAACTATCCCCAATCCATCCCCTAACTATCCCCATCCATCCCTAACTATCCCCAATCCATCCTCTAACTATCCTCTATCCATCCCCTAACTATCCCCTATCCATCCCCTAACTATCCCCTAACTATCCGATCCCCCTAACTATCCCGATCCATCCCTAACTATCCCCGATCCATCCCTAACTATCCCCTATCCATCCCTAACTATCCCCAATTCATCCCCTATCCATCCCCAATTCATCCCCTAACTATCCCCTAACTATCCCCAATCCATCCCCTAACTATCCCCAATCCATCCCTAACTATCCCTATCCATCCCTAACTATCCCCAATCCATCCCCTAACTATCCCTATCCATCCCTAACTATCCCCTATCCATCCCCTAACTATCCCTATCCATCCCCTAACTATCCCCTATCCATCCCTAACTATCCTATCCATCCCCTAACTATCCCTATCCATCCCTAACTATCCCCTATCCATCCCATAACTATCCCTATCCATCCCCTAACTCTCCCTAACTATCCCCTAACTATCCCTATCCATCCCCTAACTATCCCAATCCATCCCTAACTATCCCCAATCCATCCCTAACTATCCCCATCCATCCCTAACTATCCCCAATCCATCCTCTAACTATCCTCTATCCATCCCTAACTATCCCTATCCATCCCTAACTATCCCCTAACTATCCCGATCCATCCCCTAACTATCCCCTATCCATCCCCTAACTATCCCCTATCCATCCCTAACTATCCCCTATCCATCCTAACTTCCCCTATCCATCCCCTAACTATCCCCTATCCATCCCTAACTATCCCCTATCCATCCCATAACTATCCCCTATCCATCCCCTAACTATCCCCCTAACTATCCCCTAACTATCCCTATCCATCCCTAACTATCCCCAATCCATCCCCTAACTATCCCCAATCCATCCCTAACTATCCCCATCCATCCCCTAACTATCCCCAATCCATCCTCTAACTATCCTCTATCCATCCCCTAACTATCCCCTATCCATCCCCTAACTATCCCCTAACTATCCCCGATCCATCCCTAACTATCCCCAATCCCATCTCAATCCATCCCCAATCCATCCCTATCCATCCCCAATCCATCCCTAATCCACCCCCTATCCATTCCCAATCCATCCCCAATCCATCCCCAATCCCATCCTCAATCCATCCCCTAACTATCCCCAATCCATCCCCTATCCATCCCCAATCCATCCCTAATCCATCCCCTATCCATTCCCAATCCATCCCCAATCCATCCCCAATCCATCCCCTAACTATCCCCAATCCATCCCCTAATCCCCTATACATCCCCTAACTATCCCCTATCCATCCCCAATCCATCCCCTAACTATCCCCAATCCATCCCCTAACTATCCCCAATCCATCCCCAATCTATCCCCTAACTATCCCCAATCCATCCCTAACTATCCCCAATCCATCCCCTAACTATCCCCAATCCATCCCCTAACTATCCTCTATCCACCCCTATCCATCCCCTATCCATCCCCTATCCATCCCCAATCCATCCCCTATCCATCCGCAATCCATCCCCTAACTATCCACTAACTATCCCCAATCCATCCCCTAACTATCCCCAATCCATCCCTAACTATCCCCAATCCATCCCCTAACTATCCCCTAACTATCCCCCATCCATCCCCTAACTATCCCCAATCCATCCCCTAACTATCCCCAATCCATCCCCTAACTATCCCCAATCCATCCCCTAACTATCCCCAATCCATCCCCTAACTATCCCCAATCCATCCCCTAACTATCCCTAACTATCCCCAATCCATCCCTAACTATCCCAAATCCATCCCTTAACTATCCCCAATCCATCCCCTATCCATCCCCTATCCATCCCCTAACCATCCCTATCCATCCCCAATCCATCCCCTAACTATCCCCAACCCATCCCTATCCATCCCCTATTCATCCCCAATCCATCCCCTAACTATCCTCTATCCATCCCCTAACTATCCCCAATCCATCCCCTAACTATCCCCAATCCATCCTATCCCTAACTATCCCCAATCCATCCCTAACTATCCCCAATCCATCCCCTAACTATCCCCAATCCATCCCTAACTATCCTCTATCCACCCCTATCCATCCCCTAATCCCCTATCCATCCCCAATCCATCCCCTATCCATCCCAATCCATCCCTAACTATCCACTAACTATCCCCAATCCATCCCCTAACTATCCCCAATCCATCCCCTAACTATCCCCAATCCATCCCCTAACTATCCCCTAACTATCCATCCATCCCTAACTATCCCCAATCCATCCCCTAACTATCCCCAATCCATCCCCTAACTATCCCCAATCCATCCCCTAACTATCCCCAATCCATCCCTAACTATCCCCAATCCATCCCCTAACTATCCCTAACTATCCCCAATCCATCCCCTAACTATCCCAAATCCATCCCTTAACTATCCCCAATCCATCCCTATCCATCCCCTATCCATCCCCTAACCATCCCCTATCCATCCCCAATCCATCCCTAATCCATCCCTATCCATTCCCAATCCATCCCCAATCCATCCCCAATCCATCCCTAACTATCCCCAATCCAATCCATCCCCTAATCCATCCCTAACTATCCCCTATCCATCCCCAATCCATCCCCTAACTATCCCTATCCATCCCCTAACTATCCCCAATCCATCCCATAACTATCCCCAATCCATAACATCCCCAATCCATCCCCTAACTATCCCCAATCCATCCCCAATCCATCCCCTAACTATCCCCTATCATCCCCAATCCATCCCTTAACTATCCCCAATCCATCCCCTAACTATCCCCTATCCATCCCCTAACTATCCACTAACTATCCCCAATCCATCCCCTAACTATCCCCTAACTATCCCCAATCCATCCCCTATCCATCCCCTAACTATCCCCGATCCATCCTCTAACTATCACCTATCCATCCCCTAACTATCCCTATCCATCCCCTAACTATCCCCTATCCATCCCAAATCCATCCCCAATCCATCCCTAACTATCCCCAATCCATCCCTAACTATCCCTATCCATCCCAAATCCATCCCCTATCCATCCCTAACTATCCCCGATCCATCCCTAACTATCCCCGATCCATCCTCTAACTATCCCCTATCCATCCCTAACTATCCCCAATCCATCCCCTATCCATCCCCTAACTATCCCCAATCCATCCCTAACTATCCCCTAACTATCCCAGATCCATCCTCTAACTATCCCCTATCCATCCTCTAACTATCCCCTATCCATCCTCTAACTATCCCCTATCCATCCCCTAACTATCCCTGATCCATCCCCTAACTATCCCTGATCCATCCTCTAACTATCCCGATCCATCCTCTAACTATCCCCAATCCATCCCCTAACTATCCCCAATCCATCCCCTAACTATCCCCAATCCATCCCCTAACTATCCCCAATCCATCCCCTAACTATCCTCTATCCATTCCCTAACTATCCCTAACTATCCCCAATCCATCCCCTAACTATCCCCACTCCATCCCCTAACTATCCCCAATCCATCCCCTAACTATCCTCTATCCATCCCCTAACTATCCCCTAACTATCCCCAATCCATCCCTAACTATCCCCAATCCATCCCCTAACTATCCCCAATCCATCCCTAACTATCCCCAATCCATCCCCTAACTATCCCCAATCCATCCCCAATCCATCCCCTAACTATCCCCTAACTATCCCCAATCCATCCCCAATCCATCCCCTAACTATCCCCAATCCATCCCCTATCCATCCCCTATCCATCCCCTAACTATCCCCAACCCATCCCCTATCCATCCCCTATTCATCCCCAATCCATCCCCTAACTATCCTCTATCCATCCCCTAACTATCCCCTAACTATCCCCAATCCATCCCTAACTATCCCCAATCGATCCCCTAACTATCCCCAATCCATCCCCTAACTATCCCCAATCCATCCCCTAACTATCCCCAATCCATCCCCAATCCATCCCCTAACTATCCCCTAACTATCCCCAATCCATCCCCTAACTATCCCCAATCCATCCCCTAACTATCCCTATCCATCCCTAACTATCCCCTATCCATCCCTAACTATCCCTAACTATCCCCAATCCATCCCCTAACTATCCCCGATCCATCCCTAACTATCCCCAATCCATCATCTAACTATCCTCTATCCATCCCCTAACTATCCCCTATCCATCCCTAACTATCCCAATCCATCCCCTAACTATCCGATCCATCTCAAATCCATCCCCATCCATCCCTAACTATCCCCTATCCATCCCTAACTATCCCAATCCATCCCCTAATTATCCCTAACTATCCCTAATCTATCCTAACCATCCCTAACTATCCCAATTCATCCCTAACTATCCCTATCCATCCCTAATCTATCCCCAATCCATCCCTAACTATCCCCTATCCATCCCTAACTATCCCCTATCCATCCCTAACTATCCCTATCATCCCTAACTATCCCCTATCCATCCCTAACTATCCCTATCCATTCCCTAACTATCCCTATCCATCCCATAACTATCCCCTATCATCCCTAACTATCCCCTAATCTATCCCCTAACTATCCCCTATCCATCCTAACTATCTCCCCTAACTATCCCCAATCCATCCCTAACTATCCCCTATCCATCTCCTAACTATCCCCAATCCATCCCTAACTATCCCTATCCATCCCTAACTATCCCCTATCCATCCCCTAACTATCCCCTAACTATCCGATCCCCCTAACTATCCCCGATCCATCCCTAACTATCCCCGATCCATCCCCTAACTATCCCCTATCCATCCCCTAACTATCCCCAATTCATCCCCTATCCATCCCCAACTCATCCCCTAACTATCCCTAACTATCCCCAATCCATCCCCTAACTATCCCCAATCCATCCCTAACTATCCCCTATCCATCCCCTAACTATCCCCAATCCATCCCTAACTATCCTCTATCCATTCCCTAACTATCCCCTAACTATCCCCAATCCATCCCTAACTATCCCCACTCCATCCCTAACTATCCCCAATCCATCCCCTAACTATCCTCTATCCATCCCCTAACTATCCCCTAACTATCCCCAATCCATCCCCTAACTATCCCCAATCCATCCCTAACTATCCCCAATCCATCCCCTAACTATCCCCAATCCATCCCCTAACTATCCCAATCCATCCCCAATCCCATCCCTAACTATCCCCTAACTATCCCCAATCCATCCAATCCATCCCCTAACTATCCCCAATCCATCCCCTATCCATCCCTATCCATCCCCTAACTATCCCCAACCCATCCCCTATCCATCCCCTATTCATCCCCAATCCATCCCCTAACTATCCTCTATCCATCCCCTAACTATCCCCTAACTATCCCCAATCCATCCCCTAACTATCCCCAATCGATCCCTAACTATCCCCAATCCATCCCCTAACTATCCCCAATCCATCCCTAACTATCCCCAATCCATCCCCAATCCATCCCCTAACTATCCCCTAACTATCCCCAATCCATCCCCTAACTATCCCCAATCCATCCCCTAACTATCCTATCCATCCCTAACTATCCCTATCCATCCCTAACTATCCCTAACTATCCCCAATCCATCCCCTAACTATCCCGATCCATCCCCTAACTATCCCCAATCCATCATCTAACTATCCTCTATCCATCCCTAACTATCCCCTATCCATCCCCTAACTATCCCCAATCCATCCCCTAACTATCCCGATCCATCTCAAATCCATCCCCAATCCATCCCTAACTATCCCCTATCCATCCCCTAACTATCCCCAATCCATCCCCTAACTATCCCCAATTCATCCCTAACTATCCCCTAACTATCCCCAATCCATCCCCTAACTATCCAATCCATCCCCTAACTATCCCTATCCATCCCCTAACTATCCCCAATCCATCCCTAACTATCCCCTATCCATCCCCTAACTATCCCCTATCCATCCCCCTAACTATCCCCTATCCATCCCTAACTATCCCCTATCCATCCCTAACTATCCCCTATCCATTCCCTAACTATCCCCTATCCATCCCATAACTATCCCTATCCATCCCTAACTATCCCTAACTATCCCTAACTATCCCCTATCCATCCCCTAACTATCCCCAATCCATCCCCTAACTATCCCCAATCCATCCCCTAACTATCCCCATCCATCCCTAACTATCCCCAATCCATCCTCTAACTATCCCATCCCCCTAACTATCCCCTATCCATCCCTAACTATCCCCTAACTATCCCCGATCCATCCCTAACTATCCCCGATCCATCCCTAACTATCCCCAATCCATCCCTAACTATCCCCTATCCATCCCTAACTATCCCCAATTCATCCCTATCCATCCCCAACTCATCCCCTAACTATCCCCTAACTATCCCCAATCCATCCCTAACTATCCCCAATCCATCCCCTAACTATCCCCTATCCATCCCTAACTATCCCCAATCCATCCCTAACTATCCCCTATCATCCCTATCCATCCCCTAACTATCCCCTATCCATCCCTAACTATCCCTATCCATCCCTAACTATCCCTATCCATCCCATAACTATCCCTATCCATCCCCTAACTATCCCTAACTATCCCCTAACTATCCCTATCCATCCCTAACTATCCCCAATCCATCCCTAACTATCCCCAATCCATCCCTAACTATCCCCATCCATCCCTAACTATCCCTAATCCATCCTCTAACTATCCTCTATCCATCCCCTAACTATCCCCTATCCATCCCTAACTATCCCTAACTATCCCCGATCCATCCCTAACTATCCCGATCCATCCCTAACTATCCCTATCCATCCCTAACTATCCCTATCCATCCCCTATCCATCCCTAACTATCCCGATCCATCCCTAACTATCCCCAATCCATCCCTAACTATCCCGATCCATCCCTAACTATCCCCTATCCATCCCTAACTATCCCTAACTATCCCCAATCCATCCCCTAACTATCCCGATCCATCCCTAACTATCCCCAATCCATCCTCTAACTATCCCCTATCCATCCCTATCCATCCCTATCCATCCCTAACTATCCCCGATCCATCCCTAACTATCCCAATCCATCCCTAACTATCCCAATCCATCCCTAACTATCCCAATCCATCCCTAACTATCCCTAACTATCCCCCATCCATCCCCTAACTATCCCCAATCCATCCCTAAATCCCCAATCCATCCCCAATCCATCCCTAACTATCCCCAATCCATCCCTAACTATCCCCAATCCATCCCCTAACTATCCCCATCCATCCCCTAACTATCCCTATCCATCCTAACCCTAACTATCCCCAATCCATCCCCTAACTATCCCCAATCCATCCCCTAACTATCCCCAATCCATCCCCTAACTATCCCCAATCCATCCCTAACTATCCCCAATCCATCCCCAATCCATCCCTAACTATCCCCTATCTATCCCCAATCCATCCCTTAACTATCCCCAATCCATCCCCTAACTATCCCCTATCCATCCCCTAACTATCCACTATCTATCCCCAATCCATCCCCTAACTATCCCCTAACTATCCCCAATCCATCCCCTATCCATCCCCTAACTATCCCCGATCCATCCTCTAACTATCCCCTATCCATCCCCTAACTATCCCTATCCATCCCCTAACTATCCCCTATCCATCCCAAATCCATCCCCAATCCATCCCCTAACTATCCCCAATCCATCCCCTAACTATCCCCTATCCATCCCAAATCCATCCCCTATCCATCCCCTAACTATCCCCGATCCATCCCCTAACTATCCCCGATCCATCCTCTAACTATCCCCTATCCATCCCCTAACTATCCCCAATCCATCCCCTATCCATCCCCTAACTATCCCCAATCCATCCCCTAACTATCCCCTAACTATCCCAGATCCATCCTCTAACTATCCCCTATCCATCCTCTAACTATCCCCTATCCATCCTCTAACTATCCCCTATCCATCCCCTAACTATCCCCTATCCATCCCCTAACTATCCCTGATCCATCCTCTAACTATCCCCGATCCATCCTCTAACAATCCCCAATCCATCCCCTAACTATCCCCAATCCATCCCCTAACTATCCCCAATCCATCCCCTAACTATCCCCAATCCATCCCCTAACTATCCTCTATCCATCCCCTAACTATCCTCTATCCATTCCCTAACTATCCCTAACTATCCCCAATCCATCCCTAACTATCCCCACTCCATCCCCTAACTATCCCTATCCATCCCCTAACTATCCCCGATCCATCCCCTAACTATCCCCTATCCATCCCCTAACTATCCCCTATCCATCCCCTAACTATCCCCTATCCATCCCATAACTATCCCCTATCCATCCCCTAACTATCCCCTCCCCTAACTATCCCCTATCCATCCCCTAACTATCCCCAATCCATCCCCTAACTATCCCCAATCCATCCCCTAACTATCCCCATCCATCCCTAACTATCCCCAATCCATCCTCTAACTATCCTCTATCCATCCCCTAACTATCCCCTATCCATCCCTAACTATCCCCTAACTATCCCCGATCCATCCCCTAACTATCCCCGATCCATCCCCTAACTATCCCTATCCATCCCCTAACTATCCCCTATCCATCCCTATCCATCCCAACTACCGATACATCCCCTAACTATCCCCAATCCATCCCCTAACTATCCCGATCCATCCCTAACTATCCCGATCCATCCCTAACTATCCCCTAACTATCCCCAATCCATCCCTAACTATCCCGATCCATCCCTAACTATCCCCAATCCATCCTCTAACTATCCCCATCCATCCCCTATCCATCCCCTATCCATCCCCTAACTATCCCCGATCCATCCCCTAACTATCCCCAATCCATCCCTAACTATCCCCAATCCATCCCTAACTATCCCCAATCCATCCCCTAACTATCCCCTAACTATCCCCCATCCATCCCTAACTATCCCCAATCCATCCCCTAACTATCCCCAATCCATCCCCAATCCATCCCCTAACTATCCCCAATCCATCCCCTAACTATCCCCAATCCATCCCCTAACTATCCCCATCCATCCCCTAACTATCCTCTATCCATCCCCTAACTATCCCCTAACTATCCCCAATCCATCCCCTAACTATCCCCAATCCATCCCCTAACTATCCCCAATCCATCCCCTAACTATCCCCAATCCATCCCCTAACTATCCCCAATCCATCCCCAATCCATCCCCTAACTATCCCCAATCCATCCCCTAACTATCCCCATCCATCCCAAATCCATCCCCTATCCATCCCTAACTATCCCGATCCATCCCCTAACTATCCCCGATCCATCCTCTAACTATCCCCTATCCATCCCCTAACTATCCCCAATCCATCCCCTAACCATCCCCTAACTATCCCCAATCCATCCCTAACATATCCCTAACTATCCCAGATCCATCCTCTAACTATCCCCTATCCATCCTCTAACTCTCCTATCCATCCTCTAACTATCCCCTATCCATCCCTAACTATCCCCTATCCATCCCCTAACTATCCCTGATCCATCCTCTAACTATCCCGATCCATCCTCTAACAATCCCCAATCCATCCCCTAACTATCCCCAATCCATCCCTAACTATCCCCAATCCATCCCTAACTATCCCCAATCCATCCCCTAACTATCTCTATCCATTCCCTAACTATCCCCAATCCATCCCTAACTATCCCACTCCATCCCTAACTATCCCCAATCCATCCCCTAACTATCCTCTATCCATCCCCTAACTATCCCTAACTATCCCCAATCCATCCTCTAACTATCCCCAATCCATCCCCTAACTATCCCCAATTCATCCCCTAACTATCCCCAATCCATCCCCTAACTATCCCCAATCCATCCCCAATCCATCCCCTAACTATCCCCTAACTATCCCCAATCCATCCCCAATCCATCCCCTAACTATCCCCAATCCATCCCCTATCCATCCCCAATCCATCCCCTAACTATCCCCAATCCATCCCCTAACTATCCCCAATTCATCCCTAACTATCCCCAATCCATCCCCTAACTATCCCCAATCCATCCCCAATCCATCCCTAACTATCTAACCCAATCCATCCAATCCATAACTATCCCCAATCCATCCCCTATCCATCCCCTATCCATCCCCAACCCATCCCCTATCCATCCCCTATTCATCCCCAATCCATCCCTAACTATCTCTATCCATCCCTAACTATCCCCTAACTATCCCCAATCCATCCCTAACTATCCCCAATTTATCCCCTAACTATCCCCAATCCATCCCCTAACTGTCCCCAATCCATCCCCTAAATCCCCAATCCATCCCCAATCCATCCCCTAACTATCCCCTAACTATCCCCAATCCAAACTATCCCCAATCCATCCCTAACTATCCCCTATCCAAACTATCCCCTATCCATCCCTAACTATCCCCTAACTATCCCCAATCCATCCCCTAACTATCCCCAATCCATCATCTAACTATCCTCTATCCATCCCCTAACTATCCCCTATCCATCCCTTAACTATCCCCAATCCATCCCCTAACTATCCCCTATCCATCCCCTAACTATCCACTAACTATCCCCAATCCATCCCCTAACTATCCCTAACTATCCCCAATCCATCCCCTATCCATCCCCTAACTATCCCGATCCATCCTCTAACTATCCCCTATCCATCCCCTAACTATCCCCTATCCATCCCCTAACTATCCCCTATCCATCCCAAATCCATCCCCAATCCATCCCCTAACTATCCCCAATCCATCCCCAACTATCCCCTATCCATCCCAAATCCATCCCCTATCCATCCCTAACTATCCCCGATCCATCCCTAACTATCCCCGATCCATCCTCTAACATCCCCTATCCATCCCCTAACTATCCCCAATCCATCCCCTATCCATCCCCTAACTATCCCCAATCCATCCCCTAACTATCCCCTAACTATCCCAGATCCATCCTCTAACTATCCCCTATCCATCCTCTAACTATCCCCTATCCATCCCTAACTATCCCCTATCCATCCCCTAACTATCCATGATCCATCCTCTAACTATCCTGATCCACTCTATCCTCTAACAATCCCCAATCCATCCCCTAACTATCCCCAATCCATCCCCTAACTATCCCCAATCCATCCCTAACTATCCCCAATCCATCCCCTAAATCCTCTATCCATTCCCTAACTATCCCCTAACTATCCCCAATCCATCCCCTAACTATCCCACTCCATCCCCTAACTATCCCCAATCCATCCCCTAACTATCCTCTATCCATCCCCTAACTATCCCTAACTATCCCCAATCCATCCCCTAACTATCCCCAATCCATCCCCTAACTATCCCCAATCCATCCCCTAACTATCCCCAATCCATCCCCTAACTATCCCCAATCCATCCCCAATCCATCCCCTAACTATCCCCTAACTATCCCCAATCCATCCCCAATCCATCCCCTAACTATCCCCAATCCATCCCCTATCCATCCCCTATCCATCCCCAACCCATCCCCTATCCATCCCCTATTCATCCCCAATCCATCCCCTAACTATCCTCTATCCATCCCCTAACTATCCCCTAACTATCCCCAATCCATCCCCTAACTATCCCCAATCCATCCCCTAACTATCCCCAATCCATCCCCTAACTATCCCCAATCCATCCCCAATCCATCCCTAACTATCCCCTAACTATCCCCAATCCATCCCCTAACTATCCCCAATCCATCCCCTAACTATCCCCTATCCATCCCCTAACTATCCCCTATCCATCCCCTAACTATCCCTAACTATCCCCAATCCATCCCCTAACTATCCCCCGATCCATCCCCTAACTATCCCCAATCCATCATCTAACTATCCTCTATCCATCCCCTAACTATCCCCTATCCATCCCCTAACTATCCCCAATCCATCCCCTAACTATCCCGATCCATCTCAAATCCATCCCCAATCCATCCCCTAACTATCCCTATCCATCCCCTAACTATCCCCAATCCATCCTCTAACTATCCCCCAACTATCCCCAATCCATCCCCTAACTATCCCTAACTATCCCCAATTCATCCCCTAACTATCCCTAACTATCCCCAATCCATCCCCTAACTATCCCCTAACTATCCCCAATCCATCCCCTAACTATCCCCAATCCATCCCCTAACTATCCCCAATCCATCCCCTAACTACCCCTATCCATCCCCTAACTATCCCCAATCCATCCCTAACTATCCCCTATCCATCCCCTAACTATCCCCTATCCATCCCTAACTATCCCCTATCCATCCCTAAATCCCCTATCCATCCCCTAACTATCCCCTATCCATCCCCTAACTATCCCCTATCCATCACCTAACTATCTATCCATCCCATAACTATCCCTATCCATCCCTAACTATCCCCTAACTATCCTAACTATCCCTAACTATCCCCTATCCATCCCCTAACTATCCCCAATCCATCCCTAACTATCCCCAATCCATCCCTAACTATCCCCATCCATCCCCTAACTATCCCCAATCCATCCTCTAACTATCCTCTATCCATCCCCTAACTATCCCTATCCATCCCCTAACTATCCCCTAACTATCCAATCCATCCCCTAACTATCCCCGATCCATCCCCTAACTATCCCCAATCCATCATCTAACTATCCTCTATCCATCCCCTAACTATCCCCTATCCATCCCCTAACTATCCCCAATCCATCCCCTAACTATCCCGATCCATCTCAAATCCATCCCCAATCCATCCCCTAACTATCCCCTATCCATCCCCTAACTATCCCCAATCCATCCTCTAACTATCCCCTAACTATCCCCAATCCACCCCCTAACTATCCCTAACTATCCCTAATTCATCCCCTAACTATCCCCTAACTATCCCCAATCCATCCCTAACTATCCCTAACTATCCCCAATCCATCCCTAACTATCCCCAATCCATCCCCTAACTATCCCCAATCCATCCCCTAACTATCCCTATCCATCCCTAACTATCCCCAATCCATCCCCTAACTATCCCCTATCCATCCCCTAACTATCCCTATCCATCCCCTAACTATCCCCTATCCATCCCCTAACTATCCCCAATCCATCCCCTAACTATCCCCTATCCATCCCCTAACTATCCCCTATCCATCCCCTAACTATCCCTATCCATCCCATAACTATCCCCTATCCATCCCCTAACTATCCCTAACTATCCCCTATCCATCCCTAACTATCCCCAATCCATCCCTAACTATCCCCAATCCATCCCCTAACTATCCCCATCCATCCCCTAACTATCCCCAATCCATCCTCTAACTATCCTCTATCCATCCCCTAACTATCCCCTATCCATCCCCTAACTATCCCCTAACTATCCCCAATCCATCCCCTAACTATCCCCGATCCATCCCCTAACTATCCCCAATCCATCCTCTAACTATCCCCAATCCATCCCCTAACTATCCCTATCCATCCCTAACTATCCCCCTATCCATCCCCTAACTATCCCCTATCCATCCCTAACTATCCCCTATCCATCCCTAACTATCCCCTATCCATCCCATAACTATCCCCTATCCATCCCCTAACTATCCCTAACTATCCCCTAACTATCCCCAATCCATCCCTAACTGGGCAATCCATCCCCTAACTATCCCCATCCATCCCCTAACTATCCCCAATCCATCCTCTAACTATCCTCTTATCCCCTCCATCCCTAACTATCCCCTAACTATCCCCAATCCATCCCTAACTATCCCGATCCATCCCCTAACTATCCCCAATCATCCTCTAACTACTATCCATCCCTAACTATCCCTATCCATCCCTATCCATCCCTAACTATCCCCTATCCCCTAACTATCCCCTATCCATCCCCCTAACTATCCCCTATCCATCCCTTTATCCCTATCATCCCACTATCCTATCATCCCTAATTATCCCTATCCATCCCTAACTATCCCCTATCCATCTCTAACTATCCCTGGGTCATCCCTATCCAATCCATCCTCTAACTATCCCCTAACCCCAATCCATTCTAACTATCCCTAACTATCCCCAATTCATCCCTAACTATCCCCTAACTATCCCAATCCATCCCTAACTATCCCTAACTATCCCCAATCCATCCCCTAACTATCCCCAATCCATCCCTAACTATCCCAATCCATCCCTAACCTAATCCATCCCTAACTATCCAATCCATCCCTAACTATCCCTATCCATCCCTAACTATCCCCTATCCATCCCCTAACTAATCCCCTATCCATCCCCTAACTATCCCTATCCATCCCCTAACTATCCCCTATCCATCCCCTAACTATCCCCTATCCATCCCTAACTATCCCTATCCATCCCTAACTATCCCTATCCATCCCTAACTATCCCCTAATCCATCCCTAACTATCCCTATCCATCCTATCCATCCCTAACTATCCCCAATCCATCCCTAACTATCCCCATCCATCCCCTAACTATCCAATCCATCCTCTAACTATCCTCTATCCATCCCCTAACTATCCCCTATCCATCCCCTAACTATCCCCTAACTATCCCCAATCCATCCCCTAACTATCCCGATCCATCCCCTAACTATCCCCAATCCATCCTCTAACTATCCCCAATCCATCCCTAACTATCCCCTATCCATCCCTAACTATCCCTATCCATCCCCTAACTATCCCTATCCATCCCTAACTATCCCCTATCCATCCCCTAACTATCCCCTATCCATCCCATAACTATCCCCTATCCATCCCCTAACTATCCCCTAACTATCCCTAACTATCCCAATCCATCCCCTAACTATCCCCAATCCATCCCTAACTATCCCCATCCATCCCTAACTATCCCCAATCCATCCTCTAACTATCCTATCCATCCCTAACTATCCCTATCCATCCCTAACTATCCCCTAACTATCCCCAATCCATCCTCTAACTATCCCTATCCATCCCCTAACTATCCTATCCATCCCCTAACTATCCCCTATCCATCCCTAACTATCCCCTATCCATCCCCTAACTATCCCCTATCCATCCCCTAACTATCCCCTATCCATCCCCTAACTATCCCCTATCCATCCCCTAACTATCCCTATCCATCCCTATCCATCCCCCCTAACTATCCCCTATCCATCCTAACTATCCCCTATCCATCCATCCATCCCCAATCCATCCCCTAACTATCCCCATCCATCCCCTAACTATCCCTATCCATCCCTAACTATCCATCCCCTAAATCCCCTATCCCTAACTATTGATGTCCCTAACTATCCCCTATCCATCCTATCCATCCCTAACTATCCCCTAACTATCCCCTATCCATCCCTAACTATCCCTATCCATCCCCTATCCATCCCCAATCCATCCCTAACTATCCCCATCCATCCCCTAACTATCCCTATCCATCCCCTAACTATCCCCTATCCATCCCTAACTATCCCTATCCCCCTAACTATCCCCTATCCACTGAGATCCCTAACTATCCCCTATCCATCCCTAACTATCCCCTATCCATCCCCTAACTATCCCCTATCCATCCCCTAACTAGGCCCCCCGATCCATCCCTAACTATCCCCTATCCATCCCTAACTATCCCCTATCCATCCCCTAAACTATCCATCCCTAACTATCCCCAATCCATCCTCTAACTATCCCTATCCATCCCTAATTATCCCCTATCCATCCCTAACTATCCCCTATCCATCCCTAACTATCCCCTATCCATCCCCTAACTATCCCTAACTATCCCTATCCATCCCCTAACTATCCCCTATCCATCCCCTAACTATCCCCTATCCATCCCTAAACTATCCATCCCCTAACTATCCTATCCCCTAACTATCCCCTATCCATCCCCTAACTATCCCTATCCATCCCTAACTATCCCTATCCATCCCCTAACTATCCCCTATCCATCCCCTAACTATCCCTATCCATCCCTAACTATCCCCTATCCATCCCTAACTATCCCTATCCATCCCCTAACTATCCCCTATCCATCCCTAACTATCCCCATCCATCCCCTAACTATCCCTAACTACCAATCCATCCTAACTACCCTATCCATCCCCTAACTATCCCTATTCATCCCTAACTATCCCCATCCATCCCCTATTTATCCCCTAACTATCCCTATCCATCCCCTAACTATCCCCTAAATCCCCTATCCATCCCCTAACTATCCCCTATCCATCCCCTAACTATCCCCTATCCATCCCCTAACTATCCCCTATCCATCCCTAACTATCCCCGATCCATCCCTAACTATCCCCTATCCATCCCCTAACTATCCCCTATCCATCCCCTAACTATCCCTATCCATCCCCTAACTATCCCCAATCCATCCTCTAACTATCCCCTATCCATCCCTAACTATCTATCCATCCCCTAACTATCCCTATCCATCCCTAACTATCCCTATCCATCCCTAACTATCCCCTAACTATCCCTATCCATATTATCCCCTATCCATCCCTAACATCTATCCATCCCTAACTACTATCCATCCCCTAACTATCCCCTATCCATCCCTAACTATCCCCTATCCATCCCCAACTATCCCTATCCATCCCCTAACTATCCCCATCATCCCCTAACTATCCCCTAACTATCCCCGATCCATCCCTAACTATCCCCTATCCATCCCCTAACTATCCCCTATCCATCCCCTAACTATCCCCTATCCATCCCTAACTATCCCTATCCATCCCCTAACTATCCCCTATCCATCCCCTAACTATCCCCTATCCATCCCCTAACTATCCCCTATCCATCCCCTATCCCTATCCATCCCTAACTATCCCTATCCATCCCTAACTATCCCCTATCCATCCCTAAACAATCCATCCTCTAACTATCCCCTATCCATCCCTATACATCCCTAACTATCCCTATCCCAATCCATCCCTAACTATCCCCAAATCCCCTAACTATCCCCTATCCATCCCCTATCCATCCCCTAATCCCCTAACTATCCCCAATCCATCCCCTAACTATCCCCTAACTATCCCCCATCCCCTAACTATCCCCTAACTATCCCCTATCCATCCCTAACTATCCCCTATCCATCCCTAACTATCCCTATCCATCCCTAACTATCCCCTATCCATCCCTAAATGGAAATCCCTAACTATCCTATCCATCCCTAACTATCCCTATCCATCCCCTAAGTTTATCCATCCCTAACTATCCCCATCCATCCCCTAACTATCCCTAACTATCCAATCCATCCCTAATTATCCCTATCCATCCCTAACTATCCCCTATTCATCCCTAACTATCCCTATCCATCCATCCCCTAACTATCCCTATCCATCCCTAACTATCCCTAACTATCCCTATCCATCCCCTATCCATCCCCTAACTATCCCTATCCATCCCTAACTATCCCCTATCCATCCCCTAACTATCCCGATCCATCCCCTAACTATCCCTATCCATCCCTAAATTATCCCTATCCATCCCCTAACTATCCCTATCCATCCCTAACTATCCCCAATCCATCCTCTAACTATCCCCTATCCATCCCCTAACTATCCCCTATCCATCCCTAACTATCCCTATCCATCCCCTAACTATCCCCTAACTATCCCGATCCATCCCTAACTATCCCTATCCATCCCTAACTATCCCCTATCCATCCCTAACTATCTATCCATGAATCCCTATCCATCCCTCTATCCTATCCATCCCTAACTATCCCTATCCATCCCTAACTATCCCTATCCATCCCCTAACTATCCCCTATCCATCCCCTAACTATCCCCTATCCATCCCTAACTATCCCCAATCCATCCTCTAACTATCCCCTATCCATCCCCTATCCATCCCCTAACTATCCCCAATCCATCCTCTAACTATCCCCTATCCATCCCTAACTATCCCCTAACTACAATCCATCCCCTAACTATCCCCAATCCATCCCTAACTATCCCCTATCCATCCCCTATCCATCCCCTAACTATCCCTAACTATCCCCAATCCATCCCCTAACTATCCCCTAACTATCCCCTAACATCCCCAATCCATCCCTAACTATCCCCTAACTATCCCCTATCCATCCCCTAACTATCCCCTATCCATCCCTAACTATCCCCTATCCATCCCCTAACTATCCCCTATCCATCCCCTAACTATCCCCTATCCATCCCCTAACTATCCCCTATCCATCCCCTAACTATCCCCTATCCATCCCCTCCTACTGAACGGATCCCGATGTTAGCGCAAGATACACTTAGTGGACAAAACATTAGGAACACCTTGTCTTTCCATGACATCGGCTGACCAGGTGAATCCAGGTGGAAGTTATGATCCCTTAGTGATGTCACTTGTTAAATCCACTTCAATCACGTGTAGATGAAGGGGAGGAGACAGGGTTAAAGAAGGACTTTTAACCCTTGAGACAATTGAGACATGTATTGTGTCTGCGTGCCATTCAAGAGGGTGAATGGACAAGGCAAATGCCTTTGAACAGGACGTGGTTAGTCAAGACCTGCACCTCCGCTGGGTATTTCACGCCTCATTACAGTGTTACTGTGTGCATCAACCCAAAGGACATCCAGCCAACTTGACACAACTGTGGTAATCATTGGAGTCAACATGGGCCAGCATCCCTGTGGAGCGCTTTTGACATCTTGTAGAGTCTGTTCCCCGGTGAGGAAGCCATATATTTATCATGAGCAGATGGGAGGCCGTAATAGTGGCCATGTTGTACCACCTGAGACCATGTACCACCTGGGAGGGGCTGTGCACACACACACACACACACACACACACACACACACACACACACACACACACACACACACACACACACACACACACACACACACACACACACACACACACACACACACACACACACACACACACACTAACCGTTGCCATTTAGTATGTCAAACAGAATATAACAATATTTCTAGTATGCATACGTGTCATGGTGGCTATAAAAATGATGCGATGAGTACGGTTTTAGAATGATTGGAACATTTAAAATACATTCTGGAATACGGGGAATGGAGTGAAGAAGTCTCTCGTACCAATCTCTTTCTCATTGCCAGTCCCTCTCTGTCTCACTCTCTCATTATACCAGTCTCTCTCTCTCTCTCTCTCTCTCTCTCTCTCTCTCTCTCTCTCTCTCTCTCTCTCTCTCTCTCTCTCTCTCTCATTACCAGTATCTCTCTCTCATTACCAGTATCTCTCTCTCGCTCCCTCTCTCTCTCATTACCAGTATCTCTCTCTCTCTCATTACCAGTCTCCCCCTCTCTCTCTCTCTCATTACCAGTATCTCTCTCTCTAAATTCAAAGGGCTTTATTAGCATATGAAACATATGTTTACATTGCTAAAGCAAATGGAATAGACAATAAACAAAAGGGAAATAAACAAGGGAAACATTAGTAAACATGACACTTTACACTAAAACAAATGTTTTAAAAGTATATAGACATTTCAAATGATGTATTATTGTCTATGTACAGTGTTGTAACAATGTGCAAATAGTTGAAGTGTGATATAAATAAAAATAAATAAATAAATAAACAGATCAATTATTTACAATGTTGTTTGTGTTCCACTGGTTGCCCTTTTCTCATGGCAACGGGCCACAAATCTTGTTGCTGTATTCTATAAAATCCTTTCTCTGTAATTAATATTACCTGATTGAGCTAATCATGTAAATGTAATTAACGAGAGAGTCAGGACACCATGAAAGAATGTTTATAGAGCTGTTATCTTCCGAATAAACTCTTAAAGACCTGGTAATCTTTCACCTCAATAGCAGTCAATATTAATTCGTCACCTTATTCAGTCTCATCTGAAAGTTGTAAATTCTTGGTTATCTTCACGAACCCTGGTTAACAAGTTGAATCAGCAATGTAAAATTTGGTTAACTTATTTAATTACTAAACACCTAAACAATCACACAGAATTACACATGCACAGGATTGGTCATACATGAAAAACGTCCCTGGTGGACTGAACCGTTATGACAGCTGGTTACACAAAGAGAGGGGGTTGGGCTTGAATGAAAGAGCGGGAGGACGTAAATACAGAATCTTATGCATTCTAAATAACCGCCCATTTGGAAAAAGGAAAATGCAATAAATATTTACTCTGAGCTGCGCTTCGGTAGGTTGGTCGTAGATAGAAGGCCGGGTTGTCCAGCATGGATCTCTTGTCCTCTGAAGAATGTCTAGTGGTGAACTGGAGTGTGGTAGAATGGATCCTTTGTCCGTCCTCTCCGAGCCGTAGTTTACAGTTGCTGCGTTTAACTCAATCGGCTAGGAGGTATCACTTCTTTAGTGAATAAGAGTTCAAAGTTCATACCAAGTTGCCATACTTTAAGCTCATGCTATATTCTGGCTGGTATAGTTCGAAATTCATCCTTTCGGCGTGTTGATCGTCATCTTCACGTTGAAATTCGATGCTAATTTTGTTAAGTTCTTGTCATTCAACCAGAGCTCACACTGAGGTTGGCTTAGTTCTGTGATCTTGTCCTTTTAACGCAGGGACCGCAAGCCCTCACGTCCTTGGACAGAAAGTTGGACTGGCTTATATCGTGGTGAAGAGAAGGGCATATTTCATAGTTTACAACCAATGTCTGTTCACTTGGGCGGGGCCTCTGAGTGAGCAGGGTTTACTCTTATGACAAACCGTTCTCTCATTAAGAAGCTAAAATTACATTTAATATTCACAAATAGTTTCATATTTAAACATTTAAATTGCACAACAATTCCATGTGAATCTGATAACTAGAATGTGTAGATTTTCCAAGATACAGTTTATGTCGTCCTATCATCAGTAATCAATCATGTCTCAGACGCCAACTGATCTGACATCATATTCATTAACTACCAACACATATTTTCAACTAATTGGATTACCGAAATATGGTTCCGTTTCCCCGCTTTTGATGTTACCAGACTCCATGTTAACAAGAGTCAACTCTATAGAGTAGAGAGAGAGAAAAAGAGAAAGGTATTTATGGGGGTCATAAACCTCCCCCAACAGGCCAACGTCATGACAGGAGTTTATCAATGTTTGATTTGTTTTCAAATGATTTGTGGGTCTATGGGAAATATGCGTCTCTATTGTGGTCATTCATTTGTCAGGAGGTTAGGAAGTGTAGCTCAGTTTCCACCTCATTTTGTGGGCAGTGTGCACATAGCCTGTCTTCTCTTGAGAGCTAAGTCTGCCTATAGTGGCCTTTCTCAATAGCAAGGCTATGCTCACTGAGCCTGTACATAGTCATGGATTTTCCTAATTTAGGGTCAGTCCCAGTGGTCAGGTATTTTTCCACGGTCTACTCTCGGTTTCGGGTCAGTCCCAGTGGTCAGGTTTTCTTCCACGGTCTACTCTCGGTTTCGGGTCAGTCCCAGTGGTCAGGAATTCTTCCACGGTCTACTCTCGGTTTCGGGTCAGTCCCAGTGGTCAGGAATTCTTCCACGGTCTACTCTCGGTTTCGGATCAGTCCCAATGGTCAGGAATTCTTCCACGGTCTACTCTCGGTTTCGGGTCAGCCCCAGTGGTCAGGTATTTTTCCACGGTCTACTCTCGGTTTCGGGTCAGTCCCAGTGGTCAGGTATTTTTCCACGGTCTACTCTCGGTTTCGGGTCAGTCCCAGTGGTCAGGTATTCTTCCACGGTCTACTCTCGGTTTCGGATCAGTCCCAGTGGTCAGGAATTCTTCCACGGTCTACTCTCGGTTTCGGGTCAGCCCCAGTGGTCAGGTATTTTTCCACGGTCTACTCTCGGTTTCGGGTCAGTCCCAGTGGTCAGGTATTCTTCCACGGTCTACTCTCGGTTTTGGGTAGCATTCCAATTTGCTCTGGTGTTTTTGTTATTATTTCTAATGTGTCAAAGAGTTATCTGTTTTTCCTTCTCATAATTTGGTTTGATCTAAATATGTTTCTATCCTGGGGCTCTGTTCACAAACCAGAAAATACCCCACAGAGCCCCAGGATATAAACAGACCCAACCAAATGATGAAAACTCTGGCTGAGGGGACTCTTCTCAAGGTTCATCTCTTTGTAGGTAAGGGCTTTGTGGTGGAATGTGTGGGAATCGTTTCCTTTTAGGTGGTTGTAGAAATTAACAGCTCTTTTCTGGATTTTGATAACTAGTGGTTATAGTCCTAATTCTGCTCTGCATGCATTGTTTGTGCTTTTGCATTGTACACAAATTATATTTTTTTGCAGAATTCTGAATGCAGAGTCTCAATTGGGTGTTTGTCCCATTTTGTGAATTCTTGGTTGGTGAGTGGAACCCAGACCTCACAACCATAGAGGGCATGTTAGTTAAGTTTTCTGTTCCTTTTGACAGCATAGAAGGCCCTTCTTGCCTTCTCTCTTAGATAGTTCACAGCCTTGTGGAAGTTACCTGTGGTGTTGATGTTTAGGCTGAGGTAGATGTAATTCTCTGTGTAGATAGTTCACAGCCTTGTGGAAGTTACCTGTGGTGTTGATGTTTAGGCTGAGGTAGATGTAATTCTCTGTGTAGATAGTTCACAGCCTTGTGGAAGTTACCTGTGGTGTTGATGTTTAGGCCGAGGTAGGTGTAATTCTCTGTGTAGATAGTTCACAGCCTTGTGGAAGTTACCTGTGGTGTTGATGTTTAGGCCGAGGTAGATGTAATTCCTTGTGTGCTCTAGGGCAACAGTGTCTAGATAGAATTTGTATTTGTTGTTTTGGCTACTGGAAATGCTTTGAAACACCATTATTTTTGTCTTACTGAGATTCACTGTCAGTGTCCAGGTCTGACAGAATCTGTGCATAAGACCTAGGTGCTGCTGTAGGCCCTCCTTGGTTGGGGACAGAAGCACCAGTTCATCTGCAAGCAGCAGACATTTGATTTCTGAGTCCAGTAGGGTGAGGCTGCAGAATGTTCTAGTGCCATTTTTCTGAGATTGCTGCAGACTGGCAGTACCAGCCAAAAGTTTGGACACACCTACTCTTTCTTTATTGTGACTATTTTCTACCTTGTAGAATAATAAGGAAGACATCACAACTATGAAATAACACATATGGAATCATGTAGTAACCAAAAAAGTGTTGAACAAATCAAGATATATATTATATTTGAGATTCTTCAAAGAAGCCACCCTTTTCCTTGATGACAGCTTTGCACACTGTTGGGATTCTCTCAACCAGCTTCATGAGGTATCACCTGGAATGCATTTCAATTAACAGATGTGCATTGTTAAAAGTTAATTTGTGGAATTTCAATCAATTGTGTTGTGACAAGGTAGGGGCGGTATACAGAAGATAACCTTATTTGGTAAAATACCAATTCCATATTATAGCAAGAACAGCTCAAATAAGCAAAGAGAAATGACAGTCCATCATTACTTGAAGACAAGAACTTTGAACGTTTATTCAAGTGTAGTCGCAGAAACCATCAAGCTCTATGATGAAACTGGCTCTCATATGAGGACAGCCAAAGGAAAGGAAGACCCAAAGTTACCTCTGCTACAGAGGATACGTTCATTAGAGTTACCAGTCTCAAAAATTGCAGCCCAAATAAATGCTTCACAGAGTTCACGTAACAGACACATCTCAACATCAACTGTTCAGAGGAAACTGCGTGAATCAGGCCTTCATGGTCAAATTGCTGCAAAGAAACCACTACTAAAGGACACCAATAAGAAGAAGAGACTTGCTTGGGCCAAGAAACACGAGCAATGGACATTAGACCGGTGGAAATCTGTCCTTTAGTCTGATGAGTCCAAATTTTTGGTAAAATGGATTTAAGTTTGCCTGCATTAAAGTCCCCGGCCACTAGGAGCGCCGCTTCTGGATGAGCAATTTCTTGTTTGCTTATGGCCTTATACAGCTCGTTGAGTGAGGTCTTAGTGCCAGCTTTGGTTTATTGTGATACATAGATGGCTACGAATAATATAGATGAGAACTCTCTTGGTTGATAGTGTGGTCTACTGCTTATCATAAGGTACTCAACCTCAAGGGAGGAATATCTCAATAATTTTTTAATAGTAGACATCGCACACCAGCTGTTATTGACAAATAGACACACACCCCCGCCCTTCGTCTTACCAGACGTAGCTGCTCTGTCCTGCCGATGCATGGAAAATCCTGCCAGCTCTATATTATCCATGAAGTCGTTCAGCCAAGACTTGGTGAAACATAAGATGTTACAGTTTTTAATGTCCCGTTGTTAGGATAGTCTTGATCGTATATCATCCATTTTATTCTCCAGTGATTGCACGTTGGCCAATAGAATGGATGATAGTGGAGGTTTAAGCCCTACGAATTCTCAGAAGGCAGCCCAACCTTTGCCCACTTCTTCTCTGTATTTTCTTCACGCAAATGATGGGGATTTGGGCCAGTTCCTGAGAAACCAGCATATCCTTCACGTCTGACTCGTTTAAAAAAAAATCTTCATCCAGTTCGAGGTGAGAAATCGCTGTTTTTATGTCCAGAAATGATTTTCGGTCATAAAAAGATGGTAGCAGCAACATTATGTACAAAATAAAAAATAAGTTACAAACAACGCAAAAAAATGAACAAAATAGCAAAGTTGGTTAGGAGCATGTAAAATGGCAGCCTTTCCCGCCGGCGCCATTCTTACACCACTGCAGGTGACGGCAGAGACTGGGGGAGGACTTGTTGGACTTTAACACTCCGAGCTTGGGGGAGTTTGAGGGGGTGGGAGGTAAAGCCCTCCACAACCTCTGCATTAAGGTGAGGAACATGGAGCCCTGGCCACTAAAAGCTGGTTGGCACGGGTTGAACCGGGAGTCGGACAGGGGTGTCCTTTCTGTGTCGTTAGTGAAACTGTGCATCATGTTTTCTGTGTGCGCCAGGTTAAGGCCATTAATGTCTCTGTTGGAATGTCTGTGTGACAGGTTGTGGGTGGAGTTTACTGTTGGGATGTTTATAATGGGGTACAGGTATTCGAATAAGGAAAAGGCCTAATGTGTGTTGTTGAATTTTCTGTTTGCTCGGGCAAAGTTGTCTATTTAGAAAACAAGGAGGAACAGGGTCAAAGGTTGGGGGATAACAGAACCTTTACTATTATTTAATGGGATGGTCTCTGCGCGCCGGGTGTCGGGTGGGGGGGGGTTGTACAGCCGGGGATAGAATTTGAGTTGTATAAAATGCTAAACAGTGCGGAGTTGTTTTAGGAGATATGGTGTGGGGGGGGGCTTTGCTGCCTGTACAGCTGATAGATTAGATATACAAAGATAGGTTAGATATACAGTTGTAGAAGAGGTGAGGTTTTGGTTATTGTGGTGTGTGGTGTTGTTTTGTAATGTAATTGTGATGTTTGATGTTGAGGGCAAGTTGAGTATGCAGCACAGGGATATTGTTTTTTAAAGGGGGGGGGGTGAGGTTTAATGAAATGAGGATGTATCATTAAAGAAAGACTCTCTCTTTCTCTCATTACCAGTATCTCTCTCTCTCTCTCTCTCTCTCTCTCTCTCTCTCTCTCTCTCTCTCTCTCTCTCTCTCTCTCTCTCTCTCTCTCTCTGTCACGCCCTGACCTTAGAGATCCTTTTTATGTCTCTAGCTTGGTTTTGTCAGGACGTGAGTTGGGGTGGGCATTCTATGTTTTCTATTTCTGTGTGTTTGGCCGGGTGTGGTTCTCAATCAGAGGCAGCTGTCAATCGTTGTCTCTAATTGAGAACCATACTTAGGTAGCTTTTTCCCACTGTGTTTCTTTCTCTTTGTTATTTTTTGCTATTTCAGTGTTCAGTTTAATAAAAATCATGAACACGTAGTACGCTGCATCTTGGTCCTCTCCGTCCAACAGCCGTTTCTCTCTCTCTCTCCCAGTACCCTCTCTGTCCCCCCCCCTCTCTCTCTCTCTCTCTCTCTCTCTCTCTCTCTCTCTCTCTCTCTCTCTCTCTCTCTCTCTCTCTCTCTCTCTCTCTCTCTCTCTCTCTCTCTCTCTCTCCCTGTCTCTCTCTCCTTCGCTGTCTCTCCTCTCTCTCTCTCTCTCTCCCAGTAACCTCTCTCGCTCTGTCTCTCTCGCCTTCACTGTCTCTCCTCTCTCTCTCTCTCTCTCTCTCTCTCTCTCTCTCTCTCTCTCTCTCTCTCTCTCTCTCTCTCTCTCTCTCTCTCTCTCTCTCTCTCTCTCTCTCATTCTCTCTCTCCCATTAACCTCTCTTTCTCCTCTCTCTCTCTCTCTCTCTCTCTCTCTCTCTCTCTCTCTCTCTCTCTCTCTCTCTCTCTCTCTCTCTCTCTCTCTCTCTCTCTCTCTCTCTCCCAGTACCCTCTCTCTCTCGGTCTCTCTCTCCTTCTCTCTCTCTCTCTCTCTCTCTCTCTCTCTCTCTCTCTCTCTCTCTCTCTCTCTCTCTCTCTCTCTCTCTCTCTCTCTCTCTCCCCCAGTACCCTCTCTGTCCCTCTCTCAATTCAAGAGGCTTTATTGGCATGGGAAACATGTGTTAACATTGCCAAAGCAAGTGAGGTAGATAATATACAAAAGTGGAAATAAATATGGGTTGTATTTACAATGGCGTTTGTGCTCCACTGGTTGCCCTTGTGGCAACGGGTCACAAATATTGCTACTGGGATTTCACCCAGTAGATATGGGAGTTTATCAAAATTGTGTTTGTTTTCGAATTCTTTATGGGTTTTATCTGAGGGAAATATGTGTCTATGGTCATACATTAGGCAGGAGGTTAGGAAGTGCAGCTCAGTTTCCACATTTTGTGGGCAGTGTGCACATAGCTTGTCTTCTCTTGAGAGCCATGTCTGCCTATGGCGGCCTTTCTCAATAGCAAGGCTATGCTCACTGAGTCTGTACATAGTCAAAGCTTTCCTTAAGTTTGGGTCAGTCAGTGGTCAGGTATTCTGCCATGGTGTACTCTCGGTTTAGGGCCAAATAGCATTCTAGTTTGCTCTTTTGTTGTTGATTCTTTCCAATGTGTCAAGTAATTATCTTTTTGTTTTCTCATGATTCAGTTGGGTCTAATTGTGTTGGTGTCCTGGGGCTCTGTGGGGTCTGTTTGTGTTTGTGCGCAGAGTCCCCTGTACCAGCTGGCAGAGGGGACTCTTCTCCCGGTTCATCTCTCTGTAGGTGATGGCTTTGTTATGGAAGGTTTGGTAATCACTTCCTTTTAGGTGGTTGTAGAATTTAACGGCTCTTTTCTGGATTTTGATAATTAGTGGGTACCGGCCTAATTCTGATCTGCATGCATTATTTGGTGTTCTACCTCTTTCCATCAAAGACCCTCATGCCAAATTGAGTCGACGGCTTTTTTTGAAATCAACAAAGCATGAGAAGGCTTTGCCTTTGTTTTGTTTTGTTTGGTTGTCAATTATGGTGTGCAGGGTGAATACATGGTCTGTTGTACGGTAATTTGGTAAAAAGCCAATTTGACATTTGCTCAGTACATTGTTTTCATTGAGGAAATGTATGAGTCTCTCTCTCTCTCTCTCTCTCTCTCTCTCTCTCTCTCTCTCTCTCTCTCTCTCTCATTACCAGTCTCTCTCTCTCTCTCTCTCTCTCTCTCTCTCTCTCTCTCTCTCTCTCTCTCTCTCTCTCTCTCTCTCTCTCTCTCTCTCTCTCTCTCTCTCTCTCTCTCTCTCTCATTACCAGTCTCTCTCTCTCTCTCTCTCTCTCTCTCTCTCTCTCTCTCTCTCTCTCTCTCTCTCTCTCTCTCTCTCTCTCTCTCTCTCTCTCTCTCTCTCTCTCTCTCTCTCTCTATGCCTCTCATTACCAGTCTCTCTCTCTCTCTCTCTCTCTCTCTCTCTCTCTATGCCTCTCATTACCAGTCTCTCTCTCTCTCTCTCTCTCTCTCTCTCTCTCTCTCTCTCTCTCTCTCTCTCTCTCTCTCTCTCTCTCTCTCTCTCTCTCTCTCTCTCTCTCTCTCTCTCTCTCTCTCTCTCATTACCAGTCTCTCTCTCTCTCTATCTATCTCTCTCGTTCTCTCTTTTCAATTACAGCGGGAGGCCGTGTGAGCCTCTGATAAAGAAGAGAGCATCAGAAAGTCATTGCTCTTCTTGAGGAAGGATACAGAGGCATTTGAGTCATTGCCAAGGGAACGCACCAGGGCCTTGAGCAGGGCACCAACGTACAGCAGTGCAGGATGGGAAATGTACACATTACAGTACAGCTCCAAAAGTATTGGGACATGTTTTTGGCTCTGTACTCCAGCACTTTGGGTTTGAAATGATACAATCAGGTTAAAGTGCAGACAGTCAGCTTTATTTGAATGGGAATTTTAATCTATTTAGAAATTACAGCACTTTCTGAACATTCAGTCCCTGCATTTTAGTGGACCAAAAGTATTGGGACAAATTAATTTATATGTGTATTAAAGTAGTAACAAATTAAGTATTTGTATATATTCTGTCACTTCAATGTCACCATAATAATGTAAAAAACATTTATATTTGGCCTCAATATTGGAATACCAATGGAGAATGGACGTAGAAAATGCAAATCGCTACTGTATGCATGTGTGGAATTCTACATACTCACAATGAAGACTTTTGCAGCCTCTGACTTAAAGCTCTAATAAAATGACCATTAAACATATTGCCTCTGACTTAAAGCTCTAATAAAATGACCATTAAACATATTGCCTCTGACTTAAAGCTCTAATAAAATGACCATTAAACATATTGCCTCTGACTTAAAGCTCTAATAAAATGACCATTAAACATATTGCCTCTGACTTAAAGCTCTAATAAAATGACCATTAAACATATTGCTTCTGACTTAAAGCTCTAATAAAATGACCATTAAACATATTGCCTCTGACTTAAAGCTCTAATAAAATGACCATTAAACATATTGCCTCTGACTTAAAGCTCTAATAAAATGACCATTAAACACATTGCCTCTGACTTAAAGCTCTAATAAAATGACCATTAAACACATTGCCTCTGACTTAAAGCTCTAATAAAATGACCATTAAACACATTGCCTCTGACTTAAAGCTCTAATAAAATGACCATTAAACACATTGCCTCTGACTTAAAGCTCTAATAAAATGACCATTAAACACATTGCCTCTGACTTAAAGCTCTAATAAAATGACCATAAAAACATAATAATCGGTAATGAGATTAGATTTTCTTCCCCTGCAGTTGTTTTGGTAATCAATAATAATTGAAATGACCATTAAACATATTCCCAGATGGTCCCTTTGAGGGCGAATGAAAGGCCTTTCCACACAGACACTACGTCTACATACCGCTGCAGAGAGAAGCGCTGTATTGATTTTCATCTGACTACCGCCATATTCTTTCATTTGATTCATGCAGAAAACAAGCGTTCCCGACGAGAGATACAATTATATGACAATGAATAAGCATTCGATAATTCGACCCCCCATCCCAACTTGATTTAAAAGAGTCGATAACATACCATTTTCACTGCAATTGTGTTCCAACCGTGTATGAGTATGAATCTGCAGATAGAGATTCATGTTGATGAAGAACATAAGTGCAGTGTGAAGATTCTGATCTCTCTCCAAGGATATTATCTCTCTTGGAAATATCAAAGATAGTTTTTTGAGAAGTTGTTCTTTTATTTTAAAACAGATTCATGAGTTTGAGAGTTTGAAAATAAATTCTATATGGACTAGCTTGCTTACCTGTCTATCTGTCTCTCTTCCTTTCCTTAGCAAGTAGCTAATGTTTGATCTCTGTTGATTCTTCTGAAGTGGTTTCACGTTCACAAACTCCCTCACTCTTTCTCCCTCCCTCCCTCCCTCCCTCCCTCCCTCCCTCCCTCCCTCCCTCCCTCCCTCCCTCCCTCCCTCCCTCCCTCCCTCCCTCCCTCCCTCCCTCCCTCCCTCCCTCCCTCCCTCCCTCACCTGTTTCTCCCCAGACGGGCAGGTATTCATCCTGTTGTATATCCAGCATCAGCTCCAGTCCGTTACCCATCCCTCCCTTCATGGTCACCAGCAGCGGCCGGTTATCTTGGCCAGAGTTGAACGTGTAGCATTTCCCATAACGGGTGAAGATCTGAAACAAGAAGGCCAATGGGTTTCAATTAGCAGTATAATGAAGAAAACGCAATGTGTCTCAAATGGCAACCAATAAAGGGCACTACTATGACCTAAGCCACAAGGTACCTGCATTTGGAAAGTATTCACCCTCCTTGACTATTCCACATTTTGTTACGTTACATCCTTATTCTTAAATTGATTCATTTTTTTCCCCTCATCAATATACACACAATACCCCATAATGACATCACAATACCCCATAATGACATCACAATACCCCATAATGACATCAGCCCATAATAACATCACAATAGCCCATAATGACATCACAATACCCCATAATGACATCACAATACCCAATCATAATGACATCACAATACCCCATAATGACAAAGCAAAAACAGGTTTTTAGAATTTTTTGGACAATTATAAAAAATTTGCAAAGTATTCAGGCCCTTTACTAAGTAGTTTGTTGAAGCAACCTTGGCAGCGATTACAACATCGAGTCTTCTTGGGTATGACACTACAAGCTTGGCAGACCTGTATTTGGGGAGTTTCTCCCATTCTTCTCTGTAGATCCTCTCAAGCTCTGCTCTGTTTATGTCCGGCATTTGGCGAGGCCACTCATTGACATTCAGAGACTTGTCCTGAAGCCACCCCTGCATTGTCTTGGCTGTGTGTTTGGGGTCGTTGTCCTGTTGGAAGGGTGAACCTTCACTCCAGTCTGAGGTCCTGAGCTCTCTGGAGAGGTTTTCATCTCAAGGATGATCAATGGAAACAGGATGCACCTGAGCTCAATTTCGAGTCTCATAGCAAAGGGTCTGAATACCCTTTATGTAATAAATATTTAAATAATAAACAAAAATGTGGAAAAAGTGAAGGGGTCTGAATACTTATGGAAATGGAAAGTTATTTCTGTTTTTATATGACATTTAAAATATTTTTTCAGATTTTATTATTAATACATTTGCAAACATTTCTAAAAACCTGTTTTTATGTTGTCATTATGGGGTACTGTGTGTAGATTGCTGAATATTGTATATGTTGAATAGATCGAAAAGGCTACAAGGTAACACAATGTGGAAAAAGTCTAGGGATCTGAATACGTTCCGAAGGCACTGTATTTGTGGATGCAGCTTTTCTGAAAATGTGACAAAGATAAAATACACACTTTATACAGTAAGTCAGACATTGGCAGTGAAACCCCTTATTAACACTCAAGAAACAAACGTATCAACATTTAATGAAATGTCCTTTGAAAAATGTCAACCTTTATAAGGTTTGAGGTTTGACCTTTAGAGAGAAGAATGACTGGGGCACAGTGAGAAGTTGCAGCAGTAGATACCTGGTGGTGGTGGGGGGGGGTGTGGCTACAACCGTAGATACCTGGTGGTGTGGAGGGGAAGTGGCTACAACAGTAGATACCTGGTGGTGTGGAGGGGAAGGGACTACAACAGTAGATACCTGGTGGTGTGGGGGAAGGGACTACAACAGTAGATACCTGGTGGTGTGGGGGGAAGTGGCTACAGCAGTAGATACCTGGTGGTGGAGGGTGGGTAGTGGCTACAACAGTAGATACCTGGTGGTGTGGAGGGAAGTGGCTACAACAGTAGATACCTGGTGGTGTGGGGGGAAGGGACTACAACAGTAGATACCTGGTGGTGTGGGGGAAGTGGCTACAACAGTAGATACCTGGTGGTGTGGGGGAAGGGACTACAACAGTAGATACTGGTGGTGGGGGGGGGTGTGGCTACAACAGTAGATACATGGTGGGGGTGTGGCTACAACAATAGATACGTGGTGGTGTGGGGGAAGTAGCTACAACAGTAGATACCGGGTGGTGTGGGGGAAGTGGCTACAACAGTAGATACCTGGTGGGGAATGTGGCTACAACAGTAGATACATGGTGGGGGTGTGGCTACAACAGTAGATACCTGGTGGGGGAAGTGGCTACAACAGTAGATACCTGGTGGTGTGGGGTGGAAGTGGCTACAACAGTAGACACCTGGTGGTGTAGGGGGAAGTGGCTACAACAGTAGATACCTGGTGGGGGTGTGGCTACAACAGTAGATACCTTGTGGGGGTGTGGCTACAACAGTAGATACCTGGTGGGGTGTGTGGCTACAACAGTAGATACCTGGTGGGGGTGTGGCTACAACAGTAGATACATGGTGGGGGGGTGTGGCTACAACAGTAGATACCTGGTGGGGGAAGTGGCTACAACAGTAGATACCTGGTGGTGTAGGGGGAAGTGGCTACAACAGTAGATACCTGGTGGTGTGGGGGGAAGTGGCTACAACAGTAGATACCTGGTGGTGTGGGGGAAGTGGCTACAACAGTAGATACCTGGTGGTGTAGGGGGAAGTGGCTACAACAGTAGATTCCTGGTGGTGTAGGGGGAAGTGGCTACAACAGTAGATACCTGGTGGTGTGGAGGGGAAGTGGCTACAACAGTAGATACCTGGTGGTGTGGGGGAAGGGACTACAACAGTAGATACCTGGTGGTGTGGGGGGAAGGGACTACAACAGTAGATTCCTGGTGGTGTGGGGGAAGTGGCTACAACAGTAGATACCTGGTGGTGGAGGGTGGGGAGTGGCTACAACAGTAGATACCTGGTGGTGTGGAGGGGAAGTGGCTACAACAGTAGATACCTGGTGGTGTGGGGGGAAGGGACTACAACAGTAGATACCTGGTGGTGTGGGGGAAGTGGCTACAACAGTAGATACCTGGTGGTGTGGGGGAAGGGACTACAACAGTAGATACCTGGTGGGGGTGTGGCTACAACAGTAGATACCTGGTGGGGGGTGTGGCTACAACAGTAGATACCTGGTGGGGGTGTGGCTACAACAGTAGATACCTGGTGGGGGAAGTGGCTACAACAGTAGATACCTGGTGGTGTAGGGGGAAGTGGCTACAACAGTAGATTCCTGGTGGTGTAGGGGGAAGTGGCTACAACAGTAGATTCCTGGTGGTGTAGGGGGAAGTGGCTACAACAGTAGATACCTGGTGGTGTGGAGGGGAAGTGGCTACAACAGTAGATACCTGGTGGTGTGGGGGAAGGGACTACAACAGTAGATACCTGGTGGTGTGGGGGAAGGGACTACAACAGTAGATACCTGGTGGTGTGGGGGAAGTGGCTACAACAGTAGATACCTGGTGGTGGAGGGTGGGGAGTGGCTACAACAGTAGATACCTGGTGGTGTGGAGGGAAGTGGCTACAACAGTAGATACCTGGTGGTGTGGGGGAAGGGACTACAACAGTAGATACCTGGTGGTGTGGGGGAAGTGGCTACAACAGTAGATACCTGGTGGTGTGGGGGGAAGGGACTACAACAGTAGATACCTGGTGGGGGGTGTGGCTACAACAGTAGATACCTGGTGGGGGGGTGTGGCTACAACAGTAGATACATGGTGGGGGTGTGGCTACAACAGTAGATACCTGGTGGGGGAAGTGGCTACAACAGTAGATACCTGGTGGTGTGGGGGGAAGTGGCTACAACAGTAGATACCTGGTGGTGTAGGGGGAAGTGGCTACAACAGTAGATACCTGGTGGGGTGTGTGGCTACAACAGTAGATACCTTGTGGGGGTGTGGCTACAACAGTAGATACCTGGTGGGGTGTGTGGCTACAACAGTAGATACCTGGTGGGGGTGTGGCTACAACAGTAGATACCTGGTGGGGGGTGTGGCTACAACAGTAGATACATGGTGTGGGGTGTGGCTACAACAGTAGATACCTGGTGGGGGAAGTGGCTACAACAGTAGATACCTGGTGGGGGAAGTGGCTACAACAGTAGATACCTGGTGGTGTGGGGGGAAGTGGCTACAACAGTAGATACCTGGTGGTGTAGGGGGGAAGTGGCTACAACAGTAGATACCTGGTGGTGTAGGGGGAAGTGGCTACAACAGTAGATACCTGGTGGTGTGGGGGAAGTGGCTACAACAGTAGATACCTGGTGGTGTGGGGGGAAGTGGCTACAACAGTAGATACCTGGTGGTGTGGGGGAAGTGGCTACAACAGTAGATACCTGGTGGTGTGTGAACGGAAGTGTCTACAACAGTAGATACCTGGTGGTGTGGGGGGAAGTGGCTACAATAGTAGATACCTGGTGGTGTGGGGGGAAGTGGCTACAACAGTAGATACCTGGTGGTGCGGGGGAAGTGGCCACAACAGTAAATACCTGGTGGTGTGGGGACGGAAGTGGCTACAACAGTAGATTCCTGGTGGTATGTGGTGTGGGGGGGGTAGTGGCCACAACAGTAGATACCTGGTGATGTGTGAACGGAAATGTCTACAACAGTAAATACCTGGTGGTGTGGGGGAAGTGGCAACAACAGTAGATACCTAGTGGTGTGGGGGAAGTGGCTACAACAGTAGATACCTGGTGGTGTGGAGGGGTAGTGGCCACAACAGTAGATATCTGGTGGTGTGGGGGGAAGTGGCTACAAGAGTAAATACCTGGTGGTGTAGGGGGAAGTGGCTATAACAGTAGATACCTGGTGGTGTGGGGGAAGTGGCTATAACAGTAGATACCTGGTGGTGTGGGGGGAAGTGGCTACAACAGTAGAGACCTGGTAGTGTGGGGGGGAAGTGGCTACAACAGTAGAGACCTGGTAGTGTGGGGGGAAGTGGCTACAACAGTAGAGACCTGGTAGTGTGGGGGGAAGTGGCTACAACAGTAGATACCTGGTGGTGTGGAGGGGAAGTGGCTACAACAGCAAATACCTGG
>NC_060190.1:75321365-75341365 GCF_021184085.1 Oncorhynchus gorbuscha | reverse complement strand
GCTCTGGGGGACAAATAAAGCCATCTAAATGTCATTACCTCTACATATCAATACAGTGGAACACTACAATTTGCCTTTACATATTAAACACTGAGTGAACAAAACATTAAGAACACCCTCTTCTAGTGGCATCATTGCAGAACCAAGCTGTTACTATGACACATTAACACTGAGTGGACAAAACATTAAGAACACCCCACTCTAGTGGCAGTGCAGAACCAAGCTGTTACTATGATACATTAACACTGAGTGGACAAAACATTAAGAACACCCCACTCTAGTGGCAGTGCAGAACCAAGCTGTTACTATGACACATTAACACTGAGTGGACAAAACATTAAGAACACCCCACTCTAGTGGCAGTGCAGAACCAAGCTGTTACTATGACACATTAACACTGAGTGGACAAAACATTAAGAACACCCCACTCTAGTGGCAGTGCAGAACCAAGCTGTTACTATGACACATTAACACTGAGTGGACAAAACATTAAGAACACCCCACTCTAGTGGCAGTGCAGAACCAAGCTGTTACTATGTGTAGCTCAGTTGGTAGAGCATGGCGCTTGTAACGCCAGGGTAGTGGGTTCGATCCCCGGGACCACCCATACGTAGAATGTATGCACACATGACTGTAAGTCGCTTTGGATAAAAGCGTCTGCTAAATGGCATATATTATTATTATTATTATACATTAACACTGAGTGGACAAAACATTAAGAACACCCTCCTCTAGTGGCAGTGCAGAACCAAGCTGTTACTATGACACATTAACACTGAGTGAACAAAACATTAAGAACACCCCCTCTAGTGGCATCATTGCAGAACCAAGCTGTTACTATGATACATTAACACTGAGTGGACAAAACATTAAGAACACCCCACTCTAGTGGCATCAGTGCAGAACCAAGCTGTTACTATGATACATTAACACTGAGTGGACAAAACATTAAGAACACCCCCCTCTAGTGGCATCAATGCAGAACCAAGCTGTTACTATGATACATTAACACTGAGTGGACAAAACATTATGAACGCCTACTCTTTCCATGACATAGACTGACCAGGTGAATCCAGGTGAAAGCTATGATCGCTTATCGACGTCACTTATTAAATCCACTTCAATCAGTGTAGAGGAATGGGGAAGAGACAGGTGAAATAAGGATTTGTGGATTGTGTCTGGGTGCCATTTAGAGAGTGAATGGGCAAGACAAAAGATTTAAGTGCCATTTGAATGTGGGTGTGGTAGTAGGTGGTAGTAGGTGGTAGTAGATGGTAGTAGGTGGTAGTAGGTGGTAGTAGGTGGTAGTAGATGGTAGTAGATGGTAGTAGGTGGTAGTAGGTGGTAGTAGGTGGTAGTAGGTGGTAGTAGGTGGTAGTAGGTGGCAGTAGGTGGTAGTAGATGGTAGTAGATGGTAGTGGTAGTAGGTGGTAGTAGGTGGTAGTAGGTGGTAGTAGGTGGTAGTAGGTGGTAGTAGATGGTAGTAGGTGGTAGTAGGTGGTAGTAGGTGGTAGTAGGTGGTTGTAGGTGGTAGTAGATGGTAGTAGGTGGTAGTAGTTGGTAGTAGGTGGTAGTAGGTGGTAGTAGGTGGTTGTAGGTGGTAGTAGATGGTAGTAGGTGGTAGTAGGTGGTAGTAGATGGTAGTAGGTGGTAGTAGGTGCCAGGCGCACCGGTTTGTGTCAAGAACTGCAACGCTGCTGGGTTCTTCAAGCTGAACAGTTTCCCCGTGTGTATCAAGAATGGTCCACCAGCCAAAGGACATCCAGCCGACTTGACACAACTGTGGGAAGCATTGGAGTCAACATGGGCCAGCATCCCTACGAAACTCATTCGAGTCCATTCCCTGACGAATTGAGGCGGTTCTGAGGGCAGTAATGGGGGATGCAACTCAATATTAGGAAGGTATACTCATTGTATACTTACAGTATATGCAAAGTTATATTCTATGGGTATTATATTCTGTTATATTATATGGGTATTATATTCTGTTCTGTTATATTCTATGGGTATTATATTCTGTTATATTCTATGGGTATTATATTCTGTTCTGTTATATGGGTATTATATTCTGTTATATTCTATGGGTATTATATTCTGTTCTGTTATATGGGTATTATATTCTGTTATATTCTATGGGCATTATATTCTGTTATATTATATGGGTATTATATTCTGTTATATTATATGGGCATTATATTCTGTTATATTCTATGGGTATTATATTCTGTTATATTCTATGGGTATTATATTCTGTTCTATTCTATGGGTATTATATTCTGTTATATTCTATGGGTATTATATTCTGTTATATTCTATGGGTATTATATTCTGTTATATTCAATGGGTATTATATTCTGTTCTGTTATATTCTATGGGTATTATATTCTGTTATATTCTATGGGTATTATATTCTGTTCTGTTATATTCTATGGGTATTATATTCTGTTATATTCTATGGGTATTATATTCTGTTATATTCTATGGGTATTATATTCTGTTATATTCTATGGGTATTATATTCTGTTCTGTTCTATTATATGGGTATTATATTCTGTTCTGTTCTATTCTATGGGTATTATATTCTGTTATATTCTATGGGTATTATATTCTGTTATATTCTATGGTTATTATATTCTGTTATATTCTATGGGTATTATATTCTGTTCTATTCTATGGGTATTATATTCTGTTATATTCTATGGGTATTATATTCTGTTATATTATATGGGTATTATATCCTGTTATATTCTATGGGTATTATATTATGTTATATTCTATGGGTATTATATTATGTTCTATTCTATTCTATGGGTATTATATTCTGTTCTATTCTATGGGTATTATATTCTGTTCTGTTATATTCTATGGGTATTATATTCTGTTATATTCTATGGGTATTATATTCTGTTATATTCTATGGGTATTATATTCTGTTATATTCTATGGGTATTATATTCTGTTATATTCTATGGGTGTTATATTATGTTATATTCTATGGGTATTATATTATGTTATATTCTATGGGTATTATATTCTGTTCTATTATATGGGTATTATATTCTGTTATATTCTATGGGTATTATATTCTGTTATATTCTATGGGTATTATATTCTGTTATATTCTATGGGTATTATATTCTGTTATATTCTATGGGTATTATATTATGTTATATTCTATGGGTATTATATTCTGTTATATTCTATGGGTATTATATCCTGTTCTATTCTATGGGTATTATATTCTGTTCTATTATATGGGTATTATATTCTGTTATATTCTATGGGTATTATATTCTGTTATATTCTATGGGTATTATATTCTGTTCTATTCTATTCTATGGGTATTATATTCTGTTCTATTCTATTCTATGGGTATTATATTCTGTTCTATTCTATTCTATGGGTATTATATTCTGTTCTATTCTATGGGTATTATATCCTGTTATATTCTATGGGTATTATATTCTGTTATATTCTATGGGTATTATATCCTGTTATATTCTATGGGTATTATATTCTGTTATATTCTATGGGTATTATATTCTGTTCTATTCTATTCTATGGGTATTATATTCTGTTCTATTCTATTCTATGGGTATTATATTCTGTTCTATTCTATGGGTATTATATTCTGTTATATTCTATGGGTATTATATCCTGTTATATTCTATGGGTATTATATTATGTTATATTCTATGGGTATTATATCCTGTTATATTCTATGGGTATTATATTCTGTTATATTCTATGGGTATTATATTCTGTTATATTCTATGGGTATTATATCCTGTTATATTCTATGGGTATTATATTCTGTTATATTCTATGGGTATTATATTCTATGTTTATTATATTCTGTTATATTCTATGGGTATTATATTCTATGTTTATTATATTCTGTTATATTCTATGGGTATTATATTCTATGTTTATTATATTCTGTTATATTCTATGGGTATTATATTCTGTTATATTCTATGGGTATTATATTCTGTTATATTCTATGGGTATTATATTCTGTTATATTCTATGGGTATTATATTCTGTTATATTCTATGGGTATTATATTCTATGTTTATTATATTCTGTTATATTCTATGGGTATTATATTCTATGTTTATTATATTCTGTTATATTCTATGGGTATTATATTCTATGTTTATTATATTCTGTTATATTCTATGGGTATTATATTCTGTTCTGTTCTATTCTATTCAATTTTCTATGAACAATTCTTCAACATATCAACGAGCCTGTAGTGAAAGTTCTTTATTCTTACGAGATAAAGTGAATATGAAAACCCACATATCCTTGTAAAGAATGACTTATAGACACAGCATTCTCTCTCACTCTCTCCCCCTCCCTCTCTCTCTCAAATTAATAATTCAAAGAGTTCCTAAGTGTGTGGTGAGCCCCAGGCCATTTTACACAAAACAATCCAAGGAGACCGCTCTGTCAAGCTGTTGGCTATAGTTGCCAGCCAGGGAGGGAGGACTTTTCTCCTCATTGATTCTTAGATCAACAGAGCCACCCAATGTAGGCTGATCCCAGGTCTGTTTGTGCTCAGATCAACAGAGTGAACCACAAAGGTAGGCTGATCCCTGGTCTGTTTGTGCTCTTGCCCATTGCTGACTTTATTGAGGACCTTGTCAGGCTGAAGAGAACATGTCTGGCATGACAATGAGTGACAGGGAGTTGGTTAACACAAACACACTGGCGCTCAGGCTACCTAGTACCTACCACGAAAGGGACTGAGGTCCTATACTAGGGTTTTCGTTAGTAAAATGTAGTGCCGGCAGCATTTTAATTTACCGGACATTTGAGAAATGTACCGGAACCACATCCTTGGGGTGTGTAACCTGATTAGGGCGACGAACCACGGTGGATGATGGTAATTCATATGAACAGAACATTCAAATCCAGGATGGAACGATGTGCGATGAATTCTTTATTCTGCACTGAAGATGTTACAATGAAGGACCACATTCACTTCCCCTCGGGAAAAAAAACGTGACCTATTTCTGGGATAGTTGTGGGACGATAGATCCCAAATTTATACAACCAGTAGGCCTTGGCTACATTAAATGAACATTAAAAAGCAATGAGTCCGATGCAACAGATCAGAACATTTAGCTTCAAATGTTGATAAAGTAGTATTTCTTCACATTAAAAGCACAGCAATGCGTACAAGGCAGTAGGCTACTCTAGGGTTGAATGGCGGGGAACCGAGATTTACCGGGGTTTACCGGGGTTTACCTCCCGCAAAACCACTCCCGGGATACATAACTGAGAGAAAGCGGTAAATTATAATAAATTATTTATATGAAGAGCATGGCGTGAAATTGAACTGTTAAATTATATGCCATGGCTAAATATGGCTTCTCTACGGCCTCTGCATGATGAATCATCCCTCAGGGTGGAGACAGACCCATCTCAGTATGGAGCGCAGTAAGTTACAGTAACATCATTTACACATCTCCATCTGGCTTTTGGGGGTCACCTTGTTTTTAATTGTTAATACATTTTTTAAATATTTTTTTTATTACAGCTGTTGAGTTTTAAAACAGCCTAAACACTTGCATATCGTTGTGTTTAATTAGTGCATGTACACGCTTCTCTCTCGCAGACTCTCTCTCCCCATCAACACTATTCAAATTGCATCCAAAATAGATAACCCTGTTCTAGATTGATACTGTATATATTCCTATATATAGATGTCCTAGCTTACCTCTTTCAGGTAATACATTCAATGCAGTATTAGCCTCATATTTAGCTAATTCATGATGGGTTATGCATAATACGTTTCTAACTGATAGCCTTTGGTAATACGCACATACCTGTGCTCCACCTGGCCTGTCCTTAAAAAATGCTTGGAGTGCCATGCAGCAAAAGCTAGACTAGAATAGCTTGCTGGACATCATACATTTTTATTGATTAAATCTGATGGTGGTAGGCTATAGCAGTTATTAATTCAGACCCATAACCATTCAGATGGTGGGAGGCTATAGCAGTTATTAATTCAGACCCATAACCATTCAGATGGTGGTAGACTATAGCAGTTATTAATTCAGACCCAAAACCATTCAGATGGTGGTAGACTATAGCAGTTATTAACTCAGACCCATAACCATTCAGACCCATAACCATTCAGATGGTGGTAGACTATAGCAGTTATATATTCAGACACATAACCATTCAGATGGTGGTAGACTATAGCAGTTATTAATTCAGACCCATAACCATTCAGATGGTGGTAGACTATAGCAGTTATTAATTCAGACCCATAACCATTCAGACCAGTTATTAATTCAGACCCATAACCATTCAGATGGTGGTAGACTATAGCAGTTATTAATTCAGACCCATAACCATTCAGATGGTGGTAGACTATAGCAGTTATTAATTCAGACCCATAACCATTCAGATGGTGGTAGACTATAGCAGTTATTAATTCAGACCCAAAACCATTCAGACCCATAACCATTCAGACCCATAACCATTCAGATGGTGGTAGACTATAGCAGTTATTAATTCAGACCCATAACCATTCAGATGGTGGTAGGCTATAGCAGTTATTAATTCAGACCCATAACCATTCAGACCTATAACCATTCAGACCCATAACCATTCAGATGGTGGTAGACTATAGCAGTTATTAATTCAGACATAACCATTCAGATGGTGGTAGGCTATAGCAGTTATTAATTCAGACCCATAACCATTCAGATGGTGGTAGGCTATAGCAGTTATTAATTCAGACCCAAAACCATTCAGACCCATAACCATTCAGATGGTGGTAGACTATAGCAGTTATTAATTCAGACCCATAACCATTCAGATGGTGGTAGGCTATAGCAGTTATTAATTCAGACCCATAACCATTCAGATGGTGGTAGACTATAGCAGTTATTAATTCAGACCCATAACCATTCAGATGGTGGTAGGCTATAGCAGTTATTAATTCAGACCCATAACCATTCAGATGGTGGTAGACTATAGCAGTTATTAATTCAGACCCATAACCATTCAGATGGTGGTAGGCTATAGCAGTTATTAATTCAGACCCATAACCATTCAGATGGTGGTAGGCTATAGCAGTTATTAATTCAGACCCAAAACCATTCAGACCCATAACCATTCAGACCCATAACCATTCAGATGGTGGTAGGCTATAGCAGTTATTAATTCAGACCCATAACCATTCAGATGGTGGTAGGCTATAGCAGTTATTAATTCAGACACATAACCCTTCAATCTTTGTGAAGAGAAGTGAATGCCTTCTGTCTGCATCTAATTGTAATCCTATAATATTTAAGGATTTTATTAGAATGATTCAGATAAGGAAACCAAAAGGTATTTCAGTTAAGATGATGCAGAATACAGTTCCCATGAAGGAACATCAATCAGCGGAAATTTCAGAGAGACACCTATAGTTTTTGTAAAGCTCAAACTTTCATTAAAACACACATTCCAGGTATTGAATTAAAGCTACACTCGTTGTGAATCTATCCACCGAGTCAGATTTGTAAAATGCTTTTCGGTCGAAAGCATGAGAAGCTATTATCTGATAGCATACACCCCCAAAATACTACAACGGCACTTAAAAAGACGATTTTGCGGTAGCCGGCGCTACACAAATCGCAGAAATAAAATATAAAACATTCATTACCTTTGACGAGCTTCTTTCTTGGCACTCCTAGATGTCCCATAAACATCACTATTGGGTCTTTTTTTTCGATTAAATCGGTCCATATATAGCCTAGATATCGATCTATGAAGACTGTAATCAAGGAAAAAACTGAGTTTGATAACGCAACGTCATTTTTTAAAATTAAAAAAGTCGATGATAAACTTTCACAAAACACTTCGAAATACTTTTGTAATGCAACTTTAGGTATTAGTAAACGTTAAAAATCTATCAAAATGATCACGAAGCAATGTATATTCAATAGCTCCACGTTCTGATATCATGAAACAAATCCGAGACAAATGACAAGACTGTTGACATCGTGTGGAAGCTGTAGGTATTGTAACCTCGGCCCCATTTAATATGGTTCACGTTTAACAATAAGTTGGAGTGGCGCATGGATATATTTTCCCATTTTCAGTGATCAGATTTTCCTGCACTTTTCGATGAAACACACGTTCTGTTATAGTCACAGCCGTGATACTAATCATATGCATATACTATATTCCTGGCATGAGTAGCAGGGCGCTGAAATGTTGCGCGATTTTTAACAAAAAGCTGCGAAAATTCGCACTCTCCCTAAGAGGTTTTAACTGTTGAAAGCGAGGAAGGAATGAAGCAACAATAGAGAGAAAGAGGAGGACTATTTGCATTGCCCCCCCCCTCTCCACACCACTGCTACTCTCTGTTGTTATCATCTATGCATAGTCACTTTAATAACTCTACCTACATGTACATACTACCTCAACTAACCGGTGCCCTCTGCACTTTGACTCTGTACCGCCACCACCCCTGTATATATTGTTATTTCACTGCTGCTCTTTAATTACTTGTTACTTTTAACTCTTATTCTTATCCGTGTTTCTTTAAACTGCACTGTTGGTTAGGGGATCGTAAGTCAGCATTTCACTGTAAGGTGAAACTGTAATACCTGTTGTATTCAGCGCAAGTGACTAAGAACATTTGATTTGATTTGATTTATTATATTATATGGCTGGATCAATTAATGTCTTCATAGAAATTACGGATTGTCTCTTATCCACTTGTCGTCCCATTACGCCATAGTCTGTACATCTCAATTGTCATGATTCCAAGTCAGGAACTCTGGCCTCCTTCTAGAACTCCGACCTGAAGATCACTGATGTCATGATTCCAAGTGGGGAACTCTGGCCTCCTTCTAGAACTCCGACCTGAAGATCACTGATGTCATGATTCCAAGTGGGGAACTCTGGCCTCTTTCTAGAACTCCGACCTGAAGATCACTGATGTCATGATTCCAAGTCAGGAACTCTGGCCTCTTTCTAGAACTCCGACCTGAAGATCACTGACGTCATCATGATTTGACCTTGTTTTTCCCCCAGAGTTCCCAGTTGTCTTACGGTTTGCCTCTTATCCTCTCGTCGTCCCCTTACGCCATAGTTTGTACATCTCAATTGTCAGTAGAAACCACATTTGTTTAAGCAAGTCAGCCATATCAGCTATGTTTTTTTTTAAAGACAGTAAATGAGGCTGAATGAACTGTTTCGCTGCCAGACAAGGTACCTGATAGCCAGGTGTAGGGAGGGGGTGTTGGGACTGCTGTCGGGACAGCTTTATGTAGGCCCTAACAGTTTGTGGGCACCGTTTGTCACTGTTATAGTGCAATTAATGTATTGTTTAGTGTTGTGTTGTGTAGTGACTTTGCTGGCATGCATCCCACTGTAATTTTTTTTCTCACCATGCTAAAATCACAAATGCTAATAATGTGTAGTAAAATGTTGAGGTTTCAGGGCCTCCCGAGTGGCGCAGCAGTCTAAGGCACTGCATCACAGTGCTAGAGGCACCAAACTTTCAAATAGCTCTTTGTTGACTATTGCTGGGTGTTAACGACCTCAATCAGCAGCTGCATGTACCGTATCTGCCCAAAGATTGCTCCTGGCCCCTTACACTAAGTCTGAATTTGTCCTGTTAGGTGACCTAAACTGGGACATGCTTAAACCACCTGACCAAGTCCTACATCTTTCTCAGATTATTACCAATCTCACAAGTTATGACTCCAAACACCCAGAAAAGGCTACTCTCCTCGATGTTATATCCTCACAAATAATCCTGATAGGTATCAGTCTGGTGTTTTCTCTAATGACCTTAGTGATCACTGTTTTACAGTCTGTGTTCGTAATGGCTGCTCAGTGAAACGACCTGTCCTGGTTTGTCATAGACGCTTGCTAAAAAGCTTTAATGAGCAAGCCTTCCTTCAAGAACTGGCCTCTACAAAATGGTATAGAATCAGCTTGATCCCCTCTGTCGAAGACGTTTGGACCTTCTTTTTTGATATTTTAAGTGGTAGTGTTAATTAGCCCCAAGAAGTCCTGGAGAATAAACCCTCCTCCTCACAGCTCCTCACAGCTCCCCAGCTTCGTACCATGTTTTGTGGTGCTACCATGTTGTGCTGCTGCCATGTTCTGTTGCTACCATGTTGTTGTCATGTTGTGTTGCTACCATGTTGTTGTCATGTTGTGTTGCTACCATGTTGTTGTCACGTTGTGTTGCTACCATGCTGTGTTGTCATGTTGTGTTGCTACCATGTTGTTGTCATGTTGTGTTGCTACCATGTTGTTGTCACGTTGTGTTGCTACCATGCTGTGTTGTCATGTTGTGTTGCTACCATGTTGTTGTCATGTTGTGTTGCTACCATGCTGTGTTGTCATGTTGTGTTGCTACCATGCTGTGTTGTCATGTTGTGTTGCTACCATGTTGTTGTCATGTTGTGTTGCTACCATGTTGTTGTCATGTTGTGTTGCTACCATGCTGTGTTGTCGTCTTAGGTCTCTCTTTATGTAGTGTTGTGTTGTCTCTCTTGTTGTGATGTGTGTTTTGTCCTATATTTTTATTTAATATATTTTTATTCCCAGTCCCCGTCCACGCAGGAGGCCTTTTGCCTTTTGGTAGTCCGTCCTTGTAAATAAGAACTTGTTCTTTAACTGACTTTCCTCGTTAAATAAAGGTTAAATAAATCAAATAAACAGATCCGCGATCGACACCGGGCCGCGACCGGAAGACCCATGAGGCGGTCCACGATTGGACGAAATTGGGGAGAAAAAGAGGTTTAAAAAAAAAAAAGATATGTTCATGTTTCAAAATGCCTCATTACAAAGTGGTGCGTGACTGATGACGCCCGCAGGACGTCAGGCAGGCGTCAGGCAGGCTCAGGGTCAGGTCAGGGTCATGGGCAGACTCAGGGTTAGGCTCAGGGTCAGGTCAGGCAGAGGTCGGTAATCCAGAGTAGTGGGGCAAAGGTACAGGACCTCAGGCAGACTCAGGGTCAGGTCAGGGTCAGGGGCAGGCTCAGGGTTAGGCTCAGGGTCAGGTCAGGCAGAGGTCGGAAATCCAGAGTAGTGGGGCAAAGGTACAGGACGTCAGGCAGGCTCAGGGTCAGGGTCAGGGTCAGGCAGAGCAGTCAGGCAAGCGGACTCAGAGTCAGGAGAGGCAAGTGTCAAAACCAGGAGGGTGAGAAAAAGAGAGACTGATAAAAGCAGGAGCTGAGGAAATGCTGGTTGTGGAAAAGGGAAGGGAACTGAATACTTGGGGCAGCAGGTAGACTAGTGATTAGAGGCAGGTAGACTAGTGATTAGAGGCAGGTAGACTAGTGATTAGAGCCAGGTAGACTAGTGATTAGAGCCAGGTAGACTAGTGATTAGAGCCAGGTAGACTAGTGATTAGAGCCAGGTAGACTAGTGATTAGAGCCAGGTAGACTAGTGATTAGAGGCAGGTAGACTAGTGATTAGAGGCAGGTAGACTAGTGATTAGAGGCAGGTAGACTAGTGATTAGAGGCAGGTAGACTAGTGATTAGAGGCAGGTAGACTAGTGATTAGAGGCAGGTAGACTAGTGATTAGAGCCAGGTAGACTAGTGATTAGAGGCAGGTAGACTAGTGATTAGAGGCAGGTAGACTAGTGATTAGAGCCAGGTAGACTAGTGATTAGAGGCAGGTAGACTAGTGATTAGAGGCAGGTAGCCTAGTGATTAGAGCCAGGTAGACTAGTGATTAGAGGCAGGTAGACTAGTGATTAGAGCCAGGTAGACTAGTGATTAGAGGCAGGTAGACTAGTGATTAGAGGCAGGTAGACTAGTGATTAGAGGCAGGTAGACTAGTGATTAGAGCCAGGTAGACTAGTGATTAGAGGCAGGTAGACTAGTGATTAGAGGCAGATAGACTAGTGATTAGAGCCAGGTAGACTAGTGATTAGAGGCAGGTAGACTAGTGATTAGAGCCAGGTAGACTAGTGATTAGAGGCAGGTAGACTAGTGATTAGAGGCAGGTAGACTAGTGATTAGAGCGTTGGACTAGTAACTGAAAGGTTGCTAGATCAAATCCCCGAGCCGACAAGGTACAAATCTTTCGTTCTGCCCCCTGAACAAGGCAGTTAACCCGCTGTTCCTAGGCCGTCATTGTAAATTAGAATTTGTTCTGAACTGACCTGCCTGGTTAAATAAAGTTTAAAATAAAATAAACAATACTTTCCGAATGCACTGTATTTCCATCAATTAAAGAGTTAAAAAGCATTATTTAGCATTTATATATTTTTTAAATTCTTCTCCTGGACAATTGGCCAGCGGCAATTTTATTTAGCGTCTTGAAATAAAAAATATTGGCCAAATGATGCCTATTACCGGCTAATTTAAAACCGGCCCTGGACATACTCAGCTACTACACTGGATGTACAAGGCATTTGACACAACGGTTGTGATACAATATATTTGTTTGATGAGTTTTAAGAGCACAAAAAGGCTTATACAACCATTGTTGTTGGCAAATGTGTTATACACATGCAGTACAACCTGAGTATGTAGTATGCAGTACAACCTGAGTATGTAGTACAACCTGAGTATGTAGTACGCAGTACAACCCGAGTATGTAGTACAACCTGAGTATGCAGTACAACCTGAGTATGTAGTACGCAGTACAACCTGAGTATGTAGTACAACCTGAGTATGCAGTACAACCTGAATATGTAGTACGCAGTACAACCTGAGTATGTAGTGTGCAGTACAACCTGAGTATGTAGTATGCAGTACAACCTGCGTATGTAGTATGCAGTACAACCTGAGTATGTAGTGTGCAGTACAACCTGAGTATGTAGTATGCAGTACAACCTGAGTATGTAGTATGCAGTACAACCTGAGTATGTAGTATGCAGTACAACCTGAGTGTGTAGTGTGCAGTACAACCTGAGTATGTAGTGTGCAGTACAACCTGAGTATGTAGTATGCAGTACAACCTGAGTATGTAGTATGTAGTACAACCTGAGTGTGTAGTATGCAGTACAACCTGAGTATGTATAATGCAGTACAACCTGAGTATATAGTATGCAGTACAACCTGAGTATGTAGTACACAGTACAACCTGAGTATGTAGTATGCAGTACAACCTGAGTATGTAGTATGCAGTACAACCTGAGTATATAGTATGCAGTACAACCTGAGTATGTAGTACAACATGAGTATGTAGTATGCAGTACAACCTGAGTATGTAGTACACAGTACAACCTGAGTATGTAGTACAACCTGAGTATGCAGTACAACCTGAGTATGTAGTACACAGTACAACCTGAGTATGTAGTATGCAGTACAACCTGAGTATGTAGTGTGCAGTACAACCTGAGTATGCAGTACAACCTGAGTATGTAGTATGCAGTACAACCTGAGTATGCAGTACAACCTGAGTATGTAGTATGCAGTACAACCTGAGTATGTAGTATGCAGTACAACCTGAGTATGTAGTATGCAGTACAACCTGAGTATGTAGTATGCAGTACAACCTGAGTATGTAGTATGTAGTACAACCTGAGTATGTAGTATGCAGTACAACCTGAGTATATAGTATGCAGTACAACCTGAGTGTGTAGTACAACCTGAGGATGTAGTACAACCTGAGTATGCAGTATGCAGTACAACCTGAGTATGTAGTATGCAGTACAACCTGAGTATGTAGTACAACCTGAGTATGTAGTATGCAGTACAACCTGAGTATGTAGTATGCAGTACAACCTGAGTATGTAGTATGTAGTACAACCTGAGTATGAAGTATGTAGTACAACCTGAGTATGTAGTACGCAGTACAACCTGAGTATGCAGTACAACCTGAGTATGTAGTATGCAGTACAACCTGAGTATGTAGTATGCAGTACAATCTGAGTGTGTAGTACAACCTGAGTATGTAGTACAACCTGAGTATGCAGTACAACCTGAGTATGTAGTATGGAGTACAACCTGAGTATGTAGTATGCAGTACAACCTGAGTATGTAGTATGCAGTACAACCTGAGTATGCAGTACAACCTGAATATGTAGTATGCAGTACAACCTGAGTATGTAGTGTGCAGTACAACCTGGATGTGTAGTATGCAGTACAACCTGAGTGTGTAGTATGCAGTACAACCTGAGTATGTAGTACAACCTGAGTATGTAGTGTGCAGTACAACCTGAGTATGCAGTACAACCTGAGTATGTAGTATGCAGTACAACCTGAGTATGTAGTACAACCTGAGTATGTAGTGTGCAGTACAACCTGAGTATGCAGTACAACCTGACTATGTAGTATGCAGTACAACCTGAGTATGTAGTATGCAGTACAACCTGAGTGTGTAGTATGCAGTACAACCTGAGTATGCAGTACAACCTGAATATGTAGTATGCAGTACAACCTGAGTGTGTAGTACAACCTGAGTATGTAGTGTGCAGTACAACCTGAGTATGTAGTATGCAGTACAACCTGAGTATGTAGTGGGGCCCGAAACCACCTGAGAGGAATAAACATCTACAGCGATATAGCGATCAGACAACAGCTTCGCCAGCTTGACAAAAGGTATATATCGTAAAACACTTACCTCATGGGATATCACCTACCGTGATAGGACTGCTCTGTTCATGGTGCAGTGGGAATTTAAGTGGTAATGTTGTAATAGCCGAAAGCGAAGAGATGCTATGGATCAACAGAGATAGCTGAAAAAAGGTTCTCTCTCGCTCTTGCTCTCTCTCTCTCTCTCTCTCTCTCTCTCTCTCTCTCTCTCTCTCTCTCTCTCTCTCTCTCTCTCTCTCTCTCTCTCTCTCTCTCTCTCTCTCTCTCTCTCTCTCTCTCTCTCTCTCCCTTTCTCCCTCTAGTGTGCTCTCTCTCTAAATAAACATAAATATAGCTTGTATTTGCAACGGTGATTGTGTTCCACTGGTTTCCCTTTTCTTGTGCAACAGGTCACACATCTTGCTGCTGTGATGGCACATTGTACTATTTCACCTAATATATCAAAATTGTATATGTGTTGTCTGAGGGAAATATGTGTCGCTAATATGGTCATACATTTGGCAGGAGGTTAAGAAGTGCAGCTCAGTTTCCACCTCATTTTGTGGACAGTGGGCACATATCCTGTCCTCTCTTGAGAGCCAGGTCTGCCTACGGTGGCCTCTCTCAATAGCAAGGCAATGCTCACTGAGTCTGTACATAGTCAAAGCATTCCTTAAGTTTGGGTCAGTCACAGTGGTCAGGTATTCTGCCATTGTGTACTCTCTGTTTAGGGCCAGTCACAGTGGTCAGGTATTCTGCCACTGTGTACTCTCTGTTTAGGGCCAGTCACAGTGGTCAGGTATTCTGCCACTGTGTACTCTCTGTTTAGGGTCAGTCACAGTGGTCAGGTATTCTGCCACTGTGTACTCTCTGTTTAGGGCCAGTCACAGTGGTCAGGTATTCTGCCACTGTGTACTCTCTGTTTAGGGCCAGTCACAGTGGTCAGGTATTCTGCCACTGTGTACTCTCTGTTTAGGGTCAGTCACAGTGGTCAGGTATTCTGCCACTGTGTACTCTCTGTTTAGGGCCAGTCACAGTGGACAGGTATTCTGCCACTGTGTACTCTCTGTTTAGGGCCAAATAACATTCTAGTTTGCTCTGTTATTTGTTGTTAATTCTTTCCAATGTGTCAAGTAATTATCTTTTTGTTTTCTTATGATTTGGTTGGGTCTAATTGTGCTGCTGTCCTGGGGCTCTGTGGGGTCTGTTTGTGTTTGTGAGCAGAGTCCCCGTACTAGCTGGAAGAGGGGGGGTCTCACTCCATTCATCTCTCTGTAGGTCAAGTATTTTTAGCCAGATACTAATTGGTATGTCACATTTTATGTTCCTTTTGACGGCAAAGAATGCCCTTCTTGCCTTGTCTTTCATATCGTTCACAGCTTTGTGGATGTTACCTGTGGCGCTGATGTTTAGGCCGTGGTAGGTATAGTTTTTTGTGTGCTCTAGGGCAACGGTGTCGAGATGGAATTTGTATTTGTGGTCCTGGTGACTGGACCTTTATTGGAACACCATTATTTTGGTCTTACTGAGATTTACTGTTAGGGCCCAGCTCTGACTGAATCTGTGCAGAAGATCTATGTGCTGCTGTAGGCCCTCCTTGGTTGGTGACAGAAGCACCAGATCATCAGCAAACAGTAGACATTTGACTTCGGATTCTAGTAGGGTGAGGCCGGGTGCTGCAGACTGTTCTAGTGCCCTCGCCAATTCATTGACATATATGTTGAAGAGGGTGGGGCACAAGCTGCATCCCTGTCTCACCCCACAGCCCCGTGGAATGAAATTTGAGTGTTTTTTTCGCTCATTTTAACTTCACACTTGTTGTTTGTGTACATGAATTTTATAATGTTATATGTTTTTCCCCCAACACCACTTTCTATCCATTTGTATAGCAGACCCTTATGCTAAATTGAGTCAAGAGTTTTTTTTAAAGTCAACAAAGCATGAGAAGACTTTGCCTTTGTTTTGGTTTGTTTGTTTGTCAAGGGTGTGCAGGGTGAATACGTGGTCTGTCGTAGAGGATGTTGGTAAAAACCCATTTGACATTTGCTCAGGCCATTGTTTTCACTGAGGAAATACAGGAGTCTGCTTTTAATGATAATAATAATGATGCTATAATAATAATAATAATGATAATGCAGAGGATTTTCCTAAGATGACTGCCAACGCATATCCCACAGTAGTTATTGGGGTCGAATTTGTCTCCACTTTCGTGAATTTGGGTTGATCAGACACTTCAAAAATATCGAGGAAGATGTCAGAGCTGAGGATGATATTGATGATAAAGAGTTTAAGTATAGCCAATTAGAATTTATGGTCTGTACATTTCATCTCTCTCTCTGATGGTTTGGAACAGAGAATCAATGAATATGTCCCTAGGACAGGAAGGACGTTAAGTATGTGTTAAAGGGAGGTGATTGATAGGCTGAACCTAAAAGAGACAGAGGAAGGTTGCAGTGTGAGTGTCCCTATTCATTCAACAACAGACAATATCCTGGACTTGCTCTGTCTGTCTGTCTCTGTCTCTGTCTCTGTCTCTGTCTCTGTCTCTGTCTGTGTCTGTGTCTGTGTCTGTGTCTGTGTCTGTGTCTGTGTCTGTGTCTGTGTCTGTGTCTGTGTCTGTGTCTCTCTCTCTCTCTCTCTCTCTCTCTCTCTCTCTCTCTCTCTCTCTCTCTCTCTCTCTCTCTCTCTCTCTCTGTCTCTCTCTCTGTCTCTCTCTCTGTCTCTCTGTCTCTCGCTCTGTCTCTCTCTGTCTCTCTCGTGTATGCGTAGGTGCGTGCACACACGTGTGTGTGAGTGTATGACTTCCTGCCTGTCCTTAGTCTGTGATTAAAAAACAGGGTTCAGCCACTCACACCAACAGCCCTCTACAGCTCTTTGAGGCCAAGTAGCATCTTGTTGACTCTCCAAACCAACCATTACGTTTTCCCAAACTAGCATAGGGTTCCCATTTGTCTTAAAATGGGCCCCATTTGGTTAGTTACTAGTCTTACCGGCCACATTAATGGCTTTCAACTGTGGGAACAAACTAGTTAGTCAGAGAAAATGTGCCCCAAATACAATATATATATTTCTTTATAAGAGTTGAGTTGACATTAAAAATAAATGCAGTACATTTTAGGCTGAGTAAGTACTTTCCGAACCATCTGTTAGTTGCATTATTTAGTTAAATGACCACATCCTATCCTGAGTCATCGTCGTGCTTCACGTTTCTTTTCAAATTAATATCTCACGTTGTGGATACCACTAAAACTAAAACCACATCCAATGGGTGGCACACGCTGGTTTTACAACCCTCAAACTGTGCCCTTAATCATAAAATGTAAACTAAACCGTTATGTTACTCTCTAGACGACTTCACTGGATGATAAATAGCAATTAATGGAACTGGAGAGTGCCAATAGTGTTAATGCTGTACAAATCAATCAGCTGGGGGAGGAGAGAGAGAGAGAGAGAGAGAGAGAGAGACAAGGGAGAGAGAGAGAGAGAGAGAGAGAGAGAGAGAGAGAGAGAGAGAGAGAGAGAGAGAGAGAGAGAGACAAGGGGAGAGAGAGAGAGAGAGAGAGAGACAAGGGGGAGAGAGAGAGAGAGAGAGAGAGAGAGAGAGAGAGAGAGAGAGAGAGAGAGAGAGAGAGAGAGAGAGAGAGAGAGAGAGAGAGAGAGAGAGAGAGAGAGAGAGAGAGACAGAGAGAGAGAGAGAGAGAGAGAGAGAGAGAGAGAGAGAGAGAGAGAGAGAGAGAGAGAGAGAGAGACAAGGGGGGGGAGAGAGAGAGAGAGAGAGAGAGACAGAGAGAGAGAGAGAGAGAGAGACAAGGGGGAGAGGGAGAGAGAGAGAGAGAGACAAGGGAGAGAGAGAGAGAGAGAGAGAGAGAGAGAGAGAGAGACAGGGAGAGAGAGACAGGGAGAGAGAGACAGGGAGAGAGAGACAGAGAGAGAGAGAGAGAGAGAGAGAGAGAGAGAGAGAGAGAGAGAGAGAGAGAGAGAGAGAGAGAGAGTATTCATGAGGCATGATGCGGAGGTAAAGATGAATAAATCAAAAGCCTGATCTTCATTAGAGTCTACATTGGTACAGAGAGCTTTGGGTTTATGTTCACAAATTGATTCAGCATGTTGGAGGAGGTGTGCAGGTATGTGTGCCTGTGTTTTCAGCATTCCCTTGAATACAAATATGCTTACTGATCCCAGATCTGTTTATGTTGTATAACCAATGGCTGTTGTCATGCCAACATGTTTAAGATCTGGGCCCAGTACCACAGTACATTATTTAGTAATAGACATACAGATGTAGGGTCTTAATTTGATCACCCGGTTGCAGGATAACTTTTCTGAGATGCAGGAAATTTAAAACGTTTACTGTTTTTTGAGGATTAAAAAGGCTTCTGAAGTTTGTCATTTCCACTTTGAAATTTAAGACTTGATTTTCCCTTACGAAAAATGTATCAACCCCTACAAAAATGTCCATGAATTATAATCCACGTAACAATTCACATTTCCTGTTGCTGCAGGATTATTTTCCTGTTGTAACAAACTGGCTCAAATTAAGATCCTACATAGTATGTGAAAAATCTTCTTTAAATGAGGAAATCTGAATGAAATACGCTGTGGATATCACTTTGTTGACCTGTAGTTTGTGTGTGTGTGTGTGTGTGTGTGTGTGTGTGTGTGTGTGTGTGTGTGTGTGTGTGTGTGTGTGTGTGTGTGTGTGTGTGTGTGTGTGTGTGTGTGTGTGTGTGTGTGTGTGTGTGTGTGTGTGTGTGTGTGTGTGTGTGTTTGATCTGCCAGGGTAATTTGAGCCTATACTATAAGACTGGGGCAAAACATTTGAGGAACTGACTTTTTTGGAAAGGTGGCATCCTATGACACTGCCACGTTGAAAGTCAATGTTTGTCTATGGAGATTGCATGGCCGTGTGCTCGATTTTATACACCTGTCAGTAACGGGTGTGGCTGAAATAATCAAATCCGCTAATTTGAAGGAGTTTCCACATACATTTTGTATATATAGAATAATCATATATTGCTGGGGGAAAAAACATTATCTAAACTCTCAATAAAAAATAAAACTTTGTTGGCTGATTACTAACAGTTTCTAATAAATTCCAAGCTCAGAACTCTTAAAAACATAACCAATAATTATGCAATAAGATCATACACCATTGTTGTGAAAATTAATCAATAGCAATAGGCTAAAACTTGTTACAGCCACACCACATGGCTTAACAATAAAATAAACTCTTATTTCAGATGTAAAAACCAAACGGTGTTTCGCTGTCCAGAGACTCACGGTGCTGAAGTTGCGTGGCCCGCACACCTCTCCCTGGAAGCGGCAGTAAAGCAGCATCTCCTCCATCTGGTGACCGAGGCGGTCCAGGAGCTGCAGCATGGACGGCTGAGACTCCAAGGGAGGAGGCAGAAAGTGGTTGAAGTCCAGGATCCGAGAGAGCGGTGACCACGGCGGTTCGTTGCTGCTGCCGCTGCTGTCACGGTCGGTCCCGGGTGT
>NC_060190.1:75313865-75316365 GCF_021184085.1 Oncorhynchus gorbuscha | reverse complement strand
TTCCATTCCTCCCCATTCCCCCCACATTACTCCTTCATTCCCCATTCCTCCCCCCCCCCACATTACTCCTTCATTCCCCCATTACTCCTTCATTCCCCATTCCTCCCCCTATTCCCCCCACATTACTCCTTCATTCCCCATTCCTCCCCCTATTCCCCCCCACATTACTCCTTCATTCCCCATTCCTCCCCCTATTCCCCCCACATTACTCCTTCATTCCCCATTCCTCCCCCTATTCCCCCCCCACATTACTCCTTCATTCCCCATTCCTCCCCCTATTCCCCCCCACATTACTCCTTCATTCCCCATTCCTCCCCCTATTCCCCCCCCACATTACTCCTTCATTCCCCATTCCTATTCCCCCCCCCCTTCATTCCCCATCCCCCCCCCCACATTACTCCTTCATTCCCCATTCCTCCCCCCCCACATTACCCTTCATTCCCCATTCCCCCTATTCCCCCCACATTACTCCTTCATTCCCCATTCCTCCCCCTATTCCCCCCCCACATTACTCCTTCATTCCCCATTCCTCCCCCTATTCCCCCCACATTACTCCTTCATTCCCCATTCCTCCCCTATTCCCCCCCACATTACTCCTTCATTCCCCATTCCTCCCCCTATTCCCCCCCACATTACTCCTTCATTCCCCATTCCTCCCCTATTCCCCCCACATTACTCCTTCATTCCCCATTCCTCCCCTCCCCCCCCACATTACTCCTTCATTCCCCATTCCTCCCCCTATTCCCCCCACATTACTCCTTCATTCCCCATTCCTCCCCCTATTCCCCCATTACTCCTTCATTACTCCCCTATTCATTCCCCATTCCCCATTCCTCCCCTATTCCCCCCACATTACTCCTTCATTCCCCATTCCTCCCCCTATTCCCCCCCACATTACTCCATTCCCCATTCCTCCCCCTATTCCCCCCCACATTACTCCTTCATTCCCCATTCCTCCCCCTATTCCCCCCACATTACTCCTTCATTCCCCATTCCTCCCCCTATTCCCCCCACATTACTCCTTCATTCCCCATTCCTCCCCCTATTCCCCCCACATTACTCCTTCATTCCCCATTCCTCCCCCTCCCCCATTCCCCATTCCTCCCCCCACATTACTCCTTCATTCCCCATTCCTCCCCCATTCCCCACCCCTTATTCCCCATTCCTCCCCCTATTCCCCCCACATTACTCCTTCATTCCCCATTCCTCCCCCTATTCCCCCCACATTACTCCTTCATTCCCCATTCCTCCCCCTATTCCCCCCACATTACTCCTTCATTCCCCATTCCTCCCCTCCCCCCACCTCCTTCATTCCCCATTCCCCCCCTATTCCCCCCCACATTACTCCTTCATTCCCCATTCCTCCCCCATTCCCCCACATTACTCCTTCATTCCCCATTCCTCCCCCTATTCCCCCCCCACATTACTCCTTCATTCCCCATTCCTCCCCCTATTCCCCCCCCACATTACTCCTTCATTCCCCATTCCTCCCTCTATTCCCCCCCCATTACTCCTTCATTCCCACTTTTCTCCTTCATTCCCCATTTCTCCTCCATCCCTCCCCCATTCCTCCAGGCCTTCATTGCTTCTTCCCAAAGCTAGGCCCACCTTCGTCTACGCGTCACTACATACATACATTTTTCATTTCCAAAGGATGCATTTATTTTTCTTATTGTATGTCTTCCAATGTACCACCAGTACTTAGTACTCCAGCTGGTGAACTTTACTCTATAGGCCTAAAACACCTTTAATCTTCACATCGCTGGACTCACAGTGATACAAAATTAAGGTCGTTTAGTGGATAGAGTGTAGAGGCGGCAGGTAGCCTAGTGGATAGAGAGGCAGGTAGCCTAGTGGATAGAGTGTAGAGGCGGCAGGAAGCCTAGTGGATAGAGAGGCAGGTAGCCTCGTGGTTAGAGCGACAGGTAGCCTAGTGGATAGAGAGGCAGGTAGCTTAGTGGATAGAGTGTAGAGGCGGCAGGTAGCCTAGTGGATAGAGTGTAGAGGTGGCAGGTTGCCTAGTGGTTAGAGTGTAGAGGCGGCAGGTATCCTAGTGGATAGTGTAGAGGCGGCAGGTATCCTAGTGGATAGAGTGTAGAGGCGGCAGGTAGCCTAGTGGTTAGAGTGTAGAGGCGGCAGGTATCCTAGTGGATAGTGTAGAGGCGGCAGGTAGCCTAGTGGTTAGAGTGTAGAGGCGGCAGGTATCCTAGTGGATAGTGTAGAGGCGGCAGGTATCCTAGTGGATAGAGTGTAGAGGAGGCAGGTAGCCTAGTGGTTAGAGTGTAGAGGTGGCAGGTAGCCTAGTGGTTAGAGTGTAGAGGCGGTAGGTAGCCTAGTGGTTAGAGTGTAGAGGCGGCAGGTAGCCTAGTGGTTAGAGTGTAGAGGCGGTAGGTAGCCTAGTGGTTAGAGAGGCAGGTAGCCTTGTGGATAGAGCGGGAGGTAGCCTAGTGGTTAGAGCGGGAGGTAGGCTAGTGGTTAGAGTGTAGAGGCGGCAGGTAGC
>NC_060190.1:75303865-75308865 GCF_021184085.1 Oncorhynchus gorbuscha | reverse complement strand
TGTAAACATTATTAAAGATTAAAGATGCAGTAGATGGTATAGAGTACAGTATATACATATGAGATGAGTAATGTAGGGTATGTAAACAAGATGCAGTAGATGGTATAGAGTACAGTATATACATATGAGATGAGTAATGTAGGGTATGTAAACAAGATGCAGTAGATGGTATAGAGTACAGTATATACATATGAGATGAGTAATGTAGGGTATGTAAACAAGATGCAGTAGATGGTATAGAGTACAGTATATACATATGAGATGAGTAATGTAGGGTATGTAAACAAGATGCAGTAGATGGTATAGAGTACAGTATATACATATGAGATGAGTAATGTAGGGTATGTAAACAAGATGCAGTAGATGGTATAGAGTACAGTATATACATATGAGATGAGTAATGTAGGGTATGTAAACAAGATGCAGTAGATGGTATAGAGTACAGTATATACATATGAGATGAGTAATGTAAACATTATTAAAGATTAAAGATGCAGTAGATGGTATAAAATACAGTATATACAGTTGAAATCAGAAGTTTACATACACTTAGGTTGGAGTCATTAAAACTCATTTTCCAACCACTCCACAAATGTATTGTTTACAAACTATAGTTTTGGCAAGTCGGTTAGGACATCTACTTTGTGCATGACACAAGTCATTTTTCCAACAATTGTTAACAGACTGATTATTTCACTTATAATTCAAAACCGGAGGAGATGGCCGCCGTTTTACGGTCTCATAACCAATTGTGCAACAACAACAACAAGCAGGATTCAAACGATATTCTCCAAACACCCCACAGGGCAGACATCCCAATTATTCACAAAAGAAAGTGACGCAGAGGACGAAAGAGCTGGATGCCTCGTCCGGACCCGCAGAAGACAACTAGGAAAGCTGCCGTTGCACGTTGGGGAGTAATATTGACAGTAATCACTGGACAATAAACTAGACGAGGTACGATCACGAATAGCAAGATAGAACAGCACACTCTGGAAAGATGGGGGGGGGGGTCTGTGCATATTTGTAAACAACAGCTGGTGCACGAAATCTAAGGAAGTAGAGAATATTGTGATAAACTGCAGGCCACACTACTTGCCTAGAGAGTTTTCAGCTATACTTTTCATGGCTGTTTATTTACCACCACAGACAGATGCTGGCACTAAGACCACACTCAGTCAGCTGTATAAGGAAATAAGCCAACAGGAAACCACTCACCCAGAGGCGGCGCTCCTAGTGGCCAGAGACTTTAATGCAGGGAAACTTAAATCAGTTCTACCAAATCTCTATCAACATGTTGAATGTGCAACCAGAGGGCAAAAAATTCTAGATCACCTGTACTCCACACACAGAGACGCGTACAAAGTTCTCCCTCGCCCTCCATTTGGCAAATCTGACCATAACTTTATCCTCCTGATTCCTTCTTACAAGCAAAAATGAAAGCAGGAAGCACCAGTGACTCGGTACATAAAAAAGTGGTCAGATGAACCAGATGCTAAACTACTGGACTGCTTTGCTATCACAGACTGGAACATGTTCCGGGATTCTTCCGATGACATTGAGGAGTACACCACATCAGTCATTGGCTTTATCAATAAGTGCATTGAGGACATCGCCCCCACAGTGACTGTACGTACATACCCCAACCAGAAGCCATGGATTACAGGCAACATTCACACTGAGCTAAAGGGTAGAGCTGCCACTTTCAAGGTGCGGGACTCTAACCCGGAAGCTTACAAGCATTTCGCTACACTCGCATTAACATCTGCTAACCATGTGTATGTGACAAATAAAATTTCATTTGATTTGATACAAGACTTCAGAGGGTAGTGCGTACGGCCCAGTACATCACTGGGGCAAATCTGCCTGCCATCCAGGACCTCTAAACCAGGCGGTGTCAGAGGAAGGCCCTAAAAATTGTCAAAGACCCCAGCCACCCCAGTCATTGACAGTTCTCTCTACTAACGCATGGCAAGCGGTACCGGAGTGCCAAGTCTAGGACTAAAAGGCTACTACACACACACACACACACACACACCTTTTCCCCTTTTTTCCCTGCACCATTGGTTAGAGCCTGTAAGTAAGCATTTCACTGTAAAGTCTACCTACAACTGTGGTATTCGGCGCACGTGACAAATAAACTTTGATTTGGTTTGAAAATGACTTAAGGACAACAAAGTCAAGGTATTGAGTGGCCATCACAAAGCCCTGACCTTTGTGGCGTAGCAGTCAGACGTCTTTGTCTTTGTCTCGTCCCCTTCTTCGCATTCTTTTAAATATTTTTACTAAACGTCAACTTTAAAATATTCTCCTGCAAATGTGGATCTGTTTTTTTCTAAAGTATTTCTATTTATCTCGGTACTGGAATACCTCAACTGAAGCTAGCTAGCTAACTAGCTACCAGCTATCAGCTATCAGTCAGCTTATCACTGGTTATTCTTTAAAAGTGCCTTCCTCACCATCTTAAATAAGCATGGCCCATTAAATTGTTTTTGAACTAGGAATAGATATAGCCCTTGGTTCCTCCAGACCTGTCTGCCCTTGACCAGCACAAAAAACATTCTGCATTAGCATCGAATAGCCCCCATGATATGCAACTTTTCTGGGAAGTTAGGAACCAATATACAGTACACAGGCAGTTAGGAAAGGTAAGGCTAGCTTTTTCAAACAGAAATTTGCATCCTGTAGCACAAACTCAAAAACATTCTGGGACACCGTAAAGTCCATGGACAATAAGAGCAACTCCTCCCAGCTGCCCACTGCACTGAGGCTAGGAAACACTGTCACTACCGATAAATCCACAATAATTGAGCATTTCAATAAGCATTGTTCAACAGCTGCTTTCCACCTGGCTACCCCTACCCCAGTCAACAGCCCAGCAACTCGCTCAAACGTCCCCCACTTCTCTTTCACCCAAATCCAGATAGCTGATGTTCTGAAAGAGCTGCAAAATCTGGACCCCTATAAATCAGCCGGACTAGACAATCTGGACCCTCTCTTTCTAAAATGATCTGCCAAAATTAGTGCAACCCCTATTACTAGCCTGTTCAACCTCTCTTTCCTATCGTCTGAGATTCCCCTAGATTGGAAAGCTGCCGCGGTCATCCCCCTCTTCAAAGGGGGAGACACTCTAGACCCAAACTGCTACAGACCTATATCTATCTTTCTAAGTTCTTTGAAAGCCAAGTTAACAAACAGATTACCGACCATTTTGAATCTCACCGTACCTTCTCCGCTATTCAATCTGGTTTCCGAGCTGGTCATGGGTGCACCTCAGCCACACTCAAGGTCCTAAACGATATTATTCCCACCATCGATAAGAGACAATACTGTGCAGGCGTATTCATCGACCTGGCTAAGGCTCTCGACTCTGTCAATCACCACATTCTTATCTGCAGACTCAACAGCCTTGGTTTTTCAAATGACTGCCTCGCCTGTTTCGCCTGTTTCAGTCTCTAGGGGGGTGCCACAGGGTACAATTCTCGGGCTGACTCTCTTCTCTGTATACATCAATGATGTCGCTCTTGCTGCTGGTGATTCTCTGATCCACCTCTACGCAGACGACACCATTCTGTATACTTCTGGCCCTTCCTTGGACATTGTGTTAACTAACCTCCAGATGAGCTTCAATGCCATACAACTCGACCTCCGTGGCCTCCAACTGCTCTTAAATGAAAGTAAAACTAAATACATGCTCTTCAACCGATCGCTGCCCGCACCTGCCCGCCCGTCCGGTATCACTACTCTGGACGGTTCTGACTTAGAATATGTGGACAACTACAAATACCTCGGTGTCTGGTTAGACTGTAAACTCTCGTTTCAGTCTCACATTAAGCATCTCCAATCCAAAATTAAATCTATAATCAACTTCCTATTTCGCAACAAAGCATCCTTCACTCATGCTGCCAAACATACCCTCGTAAAACTGACCATCCTACCGATCCTCGACTTCGGCGATGTCATTTACAAAATAGCCTCCAACACTCTACTCAACAAATTGGATGCAGTCTATCACCGTGCCATCCGTTTTGTCACCAAAGCCCCATATACTCCCTACCACTGCGACCTGTATGATCTCGTTGGCAGGCCACATGTGCGCTAGTGTTATTTTTCCGAGGTACTCCTCACTCTTTTGTTTGGGTTTTTCTTAAGTGTTTGGTCTTCGTCCCAGTACCTTTACACGGCACGCCATCATTTGGGCTTAATAAAAAAAACTATTACGCATTCCTGCGTCTGTCTCCGAATCAATCATACCAATGTGACAATCAGTGAGTCGAACAATGTAATGTACTGAAAGAAGTAGAAGGACACACCCACATTGGAGTCTATAAATGTTCCAATCTATCAGGGAATGGGTAGTAGTGGAAGAAGTGGGAGAAGAGTACCTCTGCTAAGTGCTATTCTTAAGTGCTACTTCTTTATCATACAGTAGCTGAGAGAAAGGCCATTTACCAGCACACAGTGCATTGCCTAGTCAGGTTAAAATACCATACTGTGACAAGGCTATAAGTGCAGTACAATCAGTCAAATTGACGGCGCCACTTTCAATACAGCTAGTAAAATGTGATGTGGCATACAGGCGAATCAAACATGTCCCTGGCCACACAGTTGGAATCAAATCTAATCAAAATCAAATGTTATTCGTCACATGTTTCGTAAACAACAGGTGTAAACTAGCACCACTAATTACAGGTGTAAACTAACACCACTAATTACAGGTGTAAACTAGCACCACTAATTACAGGTGTAAACTAGCACCACTAATTACAGGTGTAAACTAGCACCACTAATTACAGGTGTAAACTAACACCACTAATTACAGGTGTAAACTAGCACCACTAATTACAGGTGTAAACTAACACCACTAATTACAGGTGTAAACTAGCACCACTAATTACAGGTGTAAACTAACACCACTAATTACAGGTGTAAACTAGCACCACTAATTACAGGTGTAAACTAACACCACTAATTACAGGTGTAAACTAACACCAGGTGTA
>NC_060190.1:75293865-75298865 GCF_021184085.1 Oncorhynchus gorbuscha | reverse complement strand
CCATCTCTCCCTCACTCCATCTCTTCCTCACCCCATCTCTTCCTCACCCCCTCATTCCCTCACTCCATCTCTCCCTCACTCAATCTCTCCCTCACTCCATCTCTTCCTCACTCCCTCTCTTCCTCACTCCCTCTCTTCCTCACCCCCTCACTCCCTCACTACATCTCTCCCTCACTCCATCACTTCCTCACTCCCTCTCTTCCTCACCCCCTCACTCACTCCCTCACTCCATCTCTTCCTTACTCCCGCTCTTCCTCACCCCCTCTCTCCCTCTCTTCCCCTCCCGCTGTCTCCCTCACTACATCTCTCTCCTCACTACATCTCTCCCTCACTCCATCTCTCTCATCATTCCATCTCTCCATCTCGCCCTCTCTCTCTCTCTCTCTCTCTCTCTCTCTCTCTCTCTCCCTCTCTTCCTCATTCCATCTCCCCCTCTCTCTTTCTCCCCCTACTGAGAATGTTCAGTTCCAACATTTTTCAGAGAACAGGCAAGGGAGGCGTGTGTGTGTGTGTAAAACAAAGAGTTTGAGCAAAAGAGAAAAGGTGTGTGTGTGTGTTTGTGTGTGTGTGTGCGTGTTTGTTTCTGTGTGTGTGTTCGTGTTTGTTTCTGTGTGTGTGTGTGCGTGCGTGTGTGCGTGTGTGTGTGTGTGTGTGTGTGTGTGTGTGTGTGTGTGTGTGTGTGTGTGTGTGTGTGTGTGTGTGTGTGTGTGTGTGTGTGTGTGTGTCTTTCTGTGTGTGTGTGTGTTTGTGTGTGTTTCTCTGTGTGTGTGTGTGTGTTTTTCTCTCTGTGTGTGTGTGTGTTTTATATACATACATTTATTACAATAGAGTGCGGAGTATCAAAAAACATGTTCTCCAGCTCAAATACGCAGTATATCTTGAAGTATGTATTAATACCAGTGTATCAGATAACCACATAGCAACTGCTGTGAGTAATCATTCACAGCCAGCCTATCAGAGGGATCGTAATACACCACTTGTTACCAACGTGTGATTACACAATGACAACGTAGTAGACTAGCCATACTGATGCATTTTCTCTGCAGTGTAAATAAATGTTAACGACATTATATTCCAAGGCTACCTGTTATTCCCCAGTTCTTCGGTCTTGAGTTCAAAGTTCAAGTAACTAGAAGATCTCACGGTCTCCCTTTAGTATTTGATGTTTGTCCGGTGGGGGGGATAAATGTCTATGGGTGAAGTATAGGTTAAGTATAACTATAGGTAAAGATAAGTATAGGTTAAGGATAACTATAGGTTAAGGATAAGTATAGGTTAAGTATAAGTATAGGTTAAGTATTAGTATAAGTTAAGGATAAGTATAGGTTAAGTATTAGTATAGGTTAAGTATAAGTATAGGTTAAGGATAAGTATAGGTTAAGTATAAGTATAGGTTAAGTATTAGTATAGGTTAAGGATAAGTATAGGTTAAGTATAAGTATAGGTTAAGTATAAGTATAGGTTAAGTATTAGTATAGGTTAAGTATAAGTATAGGTTAAGTATAAGTATAGGTTAAGTATTAGTATAGGTTAAGTATTAGTATAGGTTAAGTATAAGTATAGGTTAAGTATTAGTATAGGTAAGGATAAGTATAGGTTAAGTATAGGTATAGGTTAAGTATAAGTATAGGTTAAGTATAAGTATAGGTTAAGTATAAGTATAGGTTAAGTATTAGTATAGGTTAAGTATAAGTATAGGTAAGGATAAGTATAGGTTAAGTATAAGTATAGGTAAGGATAAGTATAGGTTAAGTATAGGTATAGGTTAAGTATAAGTATAGGTTAAGTATAGGTATAGGTTAAGTATAAGTATAGTTTAAGGATAGGCATTAATTACGACTGCTTCAGGTATAAGGTCAAAACAGAAACATTTTAATGAGTGCCAAGCACTGGGATTGAACCCGCGATCCTCGGAGCCGAAGCGCAAGGCTTAGATGCTTAGAGTAATATGTGTTCACTTCTAGTGGAGGTATAAGGCCCCTAGTCCTGGCGACCCGGACAAACTATTGGATGGGTTGGAAGTGGTAAATTTAACAAATTGAGGATAGGCAGGTTCTCCAAAAAACAAGGGCAGCAATGACTGGAAACGTTCCTGGTACAAATGGTTGTGTATTCAAGGTTTAAAAACAAAGTTTTGAATACTATTTAGTTGATCTATAGACCATTTATTTAGTTAAAATGATCCAGATTGACACTGGTTCCAACCTGGAGGATACACAACAGTAAACAAAATATCTGCAGGCACCACACAAAACAGAAATAAAATATTACCTGACTTAAACTTTGAATACTATATTATCAAAATGACCATTTATTTGGCGCGTTTGATCCAGATAAACACTGGTTGTGACTACAAAATATCTCAAAAGTTACCTGTAAACTTTGCCAAAACATTTCAAACTACTTTTGTAATACAATTTTAGTTTTAGTTTTAAACGTTAATAATCGATCAAATTGTAGACGGGACAATCTGTGTTCAATACAGGAAAGAAAACAAACCAGCGGTGCTTTTCACGTCTTGCGCAACTCACAAACTCTTCATTGCACAAAGGAATAACCTCAAACAACAAACTCACGCTACTTTTATAGTCATTCGCCTTCTCAAAAAGTACACTTCAAATGACACACATTCAAAATGGCCGTACTTCTTCATTACACAAAGGAATAACCTCAACCAATTTCTAAAGACTGGTGAATTCCAGTGGAAGCGGTAGGAACTGCAAACAAGTCCCTTAGACATATAGTTTCCCAATGAAACATCATTGAATAGACAGTGACCTTATAAAAAGAAAATCTGAATGCTTTGTCCTCTGGGTTTAGCCTGCCACATAAGTTCTGCTATACTCACAGACACGATTCAAACAGTTTTAGAAACTTCAGAGTGTTTTCTATACAAATCTACTAATAATATGCATATTTTATATTCTGGGGATGAGCAGCAGGAAGTTGAATTTGGGCATGCTATTTATCCAAAAGTGAAACTGCTGCCCCCTATCTTGAAGAAGTTTTAAACAAATTCTGAATTGCCCTAAACAATTTTTTAATCAACCCCTACAAAAATTATAATCCACACAATAATTCAAAATGTCTGTCGCTGCAAGATTATTTTCCTTTATTTGGTATTTTGGAGGGAGTTTGAGGAAATAGGAGACAGTTGGAGGGCTTGGAGGAGTCGGAGGAGATAAGAGACAGTTAAATGGCTTGGAAGGAGTTTGAAGACAGTTGGAGGGCTTGGAGGGAGTTGGAGGAGATAGGAGCCAGTTGGAGGGCTTGGAGGGAGTTTGAAGACAGTTGGAGGGCTTGGAGGGAGTTGGAGGAGATAGGAGCCAGTTGGAGGGCTTGGAGGGAGTTTGAAGACAGTTGGAGGGCTTGGAGGGAGTTGGAGGAGATTAGGAGCCAGTTGGAGGGCTTGGAGGGAGTTTGAAGACAGTTGGAGGGCTTGGAGGGAGTTTGAGGAGATAGGAAACAGTTGGAGGGCTTGGAGGAGTTGGAGAAGATAGGTCACAGCTGGAGGAAGTTGAAGGAGATGGAGGGAGTTGGCGGAGATATGAGACAGTTGGAGGGAGGTTGAAGAGATATGAGATAGTTGGAGGGCTTGGAGGGAGTCGGAGAGAGGATAAAGTTGGAGGGAGATGGAGGCGGGAGAGAGCTAGTCCACATTTCAAAGGGCTGTCAGATATGCAGACAGAACATAACTAATGAAGGGAGGAAGCTGTGTGTGTGTGTTCAAACGCAAAGTGGCTATACTAAACTTCTTTAACATTATTCTTACCTCTGGCATCTTCCGTAATATTTTGAACCGAGGACTGATCACTCCTGGAGACTGATCACTCCTGGATGCTGTCACACCCTGATCTGTTTCACCTGTCTTTGTGCTTGTCTCCATCCCCCCTCCAGGTGTGGCCCATCTTCCCCATTATCCCCTGGGTACTTATACCTGTGTTCTCTGTTTGTCTGTTACCAGTTCGTCTTCTTTGCTCTTTGCTCAAGTAAATTAGCGTTTTGTGTCTCAGCTCCTGCTTTTCTCTCTCACCCCTCCTGGTTTTGACCCTTGCCTGTCCTGACTCAGAGGCCGCCAGCCGAACCACTCTGACTGCCCCTGACCATGCTTGCCGACCTGTATCTTTGCCTCCTCCTCTGGATTACCGACCTCTGCCTTACCTTGACCCTGTGCCTGCCTGCCGCCGGGTACTGTTGCCCCACCTCTGGTTTACTAACCCCTGCCTGCCTTGACCTGTCTATTGCCTGTCCCTTTTGGGATATTAAACTATTGTTTGTTTGACGTGGTCTGCATCTGGGCATCACCTTCATACCTGATACCTGATAGTACAAACTGGCCATGACTGATCCAGCAGACCAGGACCAGCTGCTCAACGCCACCTCCTCCCAAGGAGCCTCCATTGGTAGGCACGAGAAATTGCTTCGTGGGATGATGGAGGGTCCAAACTTTGTCTGAGCGCCATGACTGGGCGCTGGAGCAAACTCATGGGTCGTCTGGGGGGCAGCCTTCCATGGTGTTAATCCCACCGCTCCTAACCGCCACCCCACCCCACCGGTCACTCCACCTTCCCGGGAGCCCCGGTTACCTCCTCTGGAACGCTTTAATGGAGAGCTTAGCACCTGTTGGGCGTTTCTAGCTCAGTGTGCCCTCATTTTCTAGCTTCAGCCCTCCTACTTCCCCCCGGATCGCTCCAAAATAGCCTACCTCATCACGCTGATGCCTGGAAAGGCTCTCACCTGGGCTACCACCATATAGGAACAGCAGCCGGCCATATGCCGGCCATATGCACGAGCCTGGAGGGTCTCATGGGAGAGGTGAGGAATGTATTTTATGCCCCGTTCCCCGGGAGAGAAGTTGCCTGGAAGTTAATCTCGCACTGTGACCTTCTCCGCGACATGCTGAACCGGGTCATCTTCGTCTACATTGATGTCATCCTCGTCTTCTTCCGCTCCCCCCAAGAACACGTGCTCCATGTCCGGGAGGTTCTCCCTGCTCTGGG
>NC_060190.1:75283865-75288865 GCF_021184085.1 Oncorhynchus gorbuscha | reverse complement strand
TGATACTTTTGGGAAAGAAATATTCTCTTAGGTCTGAGTATTTGTCACAGTGTAATAGGAAATGCAGCTCTGTCTCTACCTCTCTCCTGGAGCAGAGTGAGCACAGCCTGTCCTCTCTGGGTAGCCAGGTTTGTCTGTGATGACCGGTCTCTATAGCCAGACTGTCCTCCCTGGGTAGCCAGGTTTGTCTGTGACGACCGGTCTCTATAGCCAGACTGTCCTCTCTGGGCAGCCAGGTTTGTCTGTGATGACCGGTCTCTATAGCCAGACTGTCCTCTCTGGGCAGCCAGGTTTGTCTGTGACGACCGGTCTCTATAGCCAGACTGTCCTCTCTGGGCAGCCAGGTTTGTCTGTGAAGACCGGTCTCTATAGCCAGACTGTCCTCTCTGGGCAGCCAGGTTTGTCTGTGACGACCGGTCTCTATAGCCAGACTGTCCTCCCTGGGTAGCCAGGTTTGTCTGTGACGACCGGTCTCTATAGCCAGACTGTCCTCTCTGGGCAGCCAGGTTTGTCTGTGATGACCGGTCTCTATAGCCAGACTGTCCTCCCTGGGTAGCCAGGTTTGTCTGTGACGACCGGTCTCTATAGCCAGACTGTCCTCTCTGGGCAGCCAGGTTTGTCTGTGATGACCGGTCTCTATAGCCAGACTGTCCTCTCTGGGCAGCCAGGTTTGTCTGTGACGACCGGTCTCTATAGCCAGACTGTCCTCCCTGGGTAGCCAGGTTTGTCTGTGACGACCGGTCTCTATAGCCAGACTGTCCTCTCTGGGCAGCCAGGTTTGTCTGTGATGACCGTCTCTATAGCCAGACTGTCCTCTCTGGGCAGCCAGGTTTGTCTGTGACGACCGGTCTCTATAGCCAGACTGTCCTCTCTGGGCAGCCAGGTTTGTCTGTGATGACCGGTCTCTATAGCCAGACTGTCCTCTCTGGGCAGCCAGGTTTGTCTGTGATGACCGGTCTCTATAGCCAGACTGTCCTCTCTGGGCAGCCAGGTTTGTCTGTGATGACTGGTCTCTATAGCCAGACTGTCCTCTTTGGGTAGCCAGGTTTGTCTGTGAACACCGGTCTCTATAGCCAGACTGTCCTCTTTGGGTAGCCAGGTTAGTCTGTGACGACCGGTCTCTATAGCCAGACTGTCCTCTTTGGGTAGCCAGGTTAGTCTGTGACGACCGGTCTCTATAGCCAGACTGTGCTCACTGAGTCTGTACCTAGTCAATGTTTTCCTCAGTTTTCTATCAGCCACAGTGGTCAGATAGTCTGCCACCAAGTACTGTCTGTTTAGAGACAAATAACATTGATAACATTGTTATAACATTGTAACATTGTTTTGTGATGATTTGGTTGGGCCAGTGCTGTCCTGAAGCTCTATGGGGTTGGTTTGGGTTGGTGAACTGAGCCGCAGAACCAGCTGGCTGAGTGCTGTTCTGAGGCTCTATGGGGTTGGTTTGGGTTGGTGAACTGAGCCTCGGAACCAGCTGGCTGAGTGCTGTCCTGAGGCTCTATGGGGTTGGTTTGGGTTGGTGAACTGAGCCGCAGAACCAGCTGGCTGAGTGCTGTCCTGAGGCTCTATGGGGTTGGTTTGGGTTGGTGAACTGAGCCTCGGAACCAGCTGGCTGAGTGCTGTCCTGAGGCTCTATGGGGTTGGTTTGGGTTGGTGAACTGAGCCTCGGAACCAGCTGGCTGAGTGCTGTCCTGAGGCTCTATGGGGTTGGTTTGGGTTGGTGAACTGAGCCTCGGAACCAGCTGGCTGAGTGCTGTCCTGAGGCTCTATGGGGTTGGTTTGGGTTGGTGAACTGAGCCTCGGAACCAGCTGGCTGAGTGCTGTCCTGAGGCTCTATGGGGTTGGTTTGGGTTGGTGAACTGAGCCTCGGAACCAGCTGGCTGAGGGGACTCTTCTCTGGTTTCATCTCTTGTAGAGCTGTGTGATGGAATGTTTTGGGGTCACTTGTTTTTAGATGGTTTAAAATGTGATGTCTCTTTTCTCTATCTGAATGAGGACGGGGTTTTGGCCCAATTCTGCTCTAGGTTTTCTTTGCTCTTCCAACACAGACTGGTAAAACTCTGCATGCAGTATTTTGATTGGATGTTTGTCCCAATTGGTATATTCACTGTTAGAGAATGGATCCCATGCTTCGCTACCATATAGAGCAATTGGTTATATAACTGATTGGAAGATGTTGAGCCAGATTCTAATTGGAATTTCGATTTTGATGTTCCTTTTAAATGGCATAGAATGCTCTTCTTGCTTTGTCTCTCAGCTCATTCATGGCCATGTGAAATCTACCTGTGTTGCTGATATTTAGTCCTGGGGTGAGGAGGGTGGTAGGCCTCATCTGGGTGGTTTGAAGCTGGCCTGAGGTGGTCTGTGCCTCGCTGGCTGTGGTGGGCATTGAGGTTGGTGGTGCTGTGGCCGTGGCTGGGGGGTCCAGGGTGCTGGTCCGGGGTGTTGTCTCTGTGATCTCGGAGGAGGGGGAATTGCTCCGCTGTTCCTGGGTGGAGAGGTCAGGCTGCAGTTTAAAGCAACGTCCTTGGGGATGGTCATGGTCATAGAGACAGTCCAGATCGAGGGTGGGACGGTGGGCCAGGTGTTCATTGGGTCGCAGGCCTCAGTCCCGGGAGAGGTTGGCGTTTTGTTCTTTGGATTGTGGCAGGGTGGAAGTCCTTCCTCTGTAGAAGGGTTGACACCATGGTCCTTGAGTTGGGGAAGATTGTGGAGGCCATTTCCATCACATCACATCGCTGGTGCTGCTGTCAGTGGGAGGCTGTTCTGTGGGCTGGGGGGAAGGTGTGCAGCAGGCAGGGCTGGGGAGGTCTGGCTGGTTGAGGTGGCTGGTTGAGGGCAGGTCATAGAGTGGTGATGTAGCTGCTCCTGTAGCCTGTCCTCTGTCCTCTGTTCTCTCCTGTAGCCTGTCCTCTGTTCCCTGTTCTCTCCTGCAGCCTGTCCTCTGTTCTCTCCTGCAGCCTGTCCTCTGTTCTCTGTTCTGTACTGCAGCCTGTCCTCTGTTCTCTCCTGCAGCCTGTCCTCTGTTCTCTGTCTCTCCTGCAGTCTGTCCTCTGTTCTCTGTCTCTCCTGCAGCTCCTCTCTTAGTGTGGTCAGCTCCTTATTACTGCTCTGCCTGTCCCTTTGGGATCTCTCTCACCTCCTGTGGTAGATCAGCCAGCTCTCTCACCTCCTTTGGTAGATCAGCCAGCTCTCTCACCTCCTGTGTTTAGATCAGCCAGCTCTCACCTCCTTTAGATCAGCCAGCTCTCTCACCTCCTGTGGTAGATCAGCCAGCTCTCCCACTTCCTGTGGTAGATCAGCTAGCTCTCCCACTTCCTGTGGTAGATCAGCCAGCTCTCTCACTTCCTGTGGTAGATCAGCCAGCTCTCTCACCTCCTTTGGTAGATCAGCCAGCTCTCTCACCTCATTTGGTAGATCAGCCAGCTCTCTCACTTCCTGTGGTAGATCAGCCAGCTCTCTCACTTCCTGTGGTAGATCAGCCAGCTCTCTCACCTCCTTTGGTAGATCAGCCAGCTGTCTCACCTCCTGTAGTAGATCAGCCAGCTCTCTCACCTCCTTTGGTAGATCAGCCAGCTGTCTCACCTCCTGTGGTAGATCAGTCAGCTCTCTCACCTCCTGTGGTAGATCAGCCAGCTCTCTCACCTCCTTTGGTAGATCAACCAGCTCTCTTTCACCTCCTTTGTTAGATCAACCAGCTCTCTTTCACCTCCTTTGTTAGATCAGCCAGCTCTCTCACCTCCTTTAGATCAGCCAGCTCTCACCTCCTTTGGTAGATCAACCAGCTCTCTTTCACCTCCTTTGTTAGATCAACCAGCTCTCACCTCCTATGGTAGATCAACCAGCTCTCACCTCCTTTGTTATATCAGCCAGCTCTCTCTCACCTCCTTTGTTATATCAGCCAGCTCTCTCACCTCCTTTGGTAGATCAACCAGCTCTCTCACCTCCTTTGTTAGATCAGCCAGCTCTCTCTCACCTCCTGTGTTAGATCAGCCAGCTCTCTCACCTCCTGTGTTAGATCAGCCAGCTCTCTCACCTCCTTTGGTAGATCAGCCAGCTCTCACCTCCTTTGTTAGATCAGCCAGCTCTCTCACCTCCTTTGTTAGATCAACCAGCTCTCACCTCCTTTGGTAGATCAGCCAGCTGTCTCACCTCCTGTAGTAGATCAGCCAGCTCTCTCTCACCTCCTTTGTTAGATCAGTCAGCTCTCTCACCTCCTTTGTTAGATCAGCCAGCTCTCTCACCTCCTTTGTTAGATCAGTCAGCTCTCTCACCTCCTTTGTTAGATCAGTCAGCTCTCTCACCTCCTTTGTTAGATCAGCCAGTTCTCTCTCACCTCCTTTGGTAGATCAGCCAGCTCTCTCACCTCCTTTGTTAGATCAGCCAGCTGTCTCACCTCCTTTAGATCAGCCAGCTCTCACCTCCTTTGTTAGATCAGCCAGCTCTCTCACCTCCTTTAGATCAGCCAGCTCTCACCTCCTTTGGTAGATCAACCAGCTCTCTTTCACCTCCTTTGTTAGATCAACCAGCTCTCACCTCCTATGGTAGATCAACCAGCTCTCACCTCCTATGTTAAATCAGCCAGCTCTCTCTCACCTCCTTTGTTATATCAGCCAGCTCTCTCACCGCCTTTGGTAGATCAACCAGCTCTCTCACCTCCTTTGTTAGATCAGCCAGCTCTCTCTCACCTCCTGTGTTAGATCAGCCAGCTCTCTCACCTCCTTTGGTAGATCAGCCAGCTCTCACCTCCTTTGTTAGATCAGCCAGCTCTCTCACCTCCTTTGTTAGATCAACCAGCTCTCACCTCCTTTGGTAGATCAGCCAGCTCTTTCACCTCCTTTGTTAGATCAACCAGCTCTCACCTCCTTTGGTAGATCAGCCAGCTCTCACCTCCTTTGTTAGATCAACCAGCTCTCACCTCCTGTGGTAGATCAGCCAGCTCTCTCACCTTCTTTGTTAGATCAGCCAGCTCTCACCTCCTTTGTTAGATCAGCCAGCTC